>NC_141138.1:130771238-130925557 GCF_053477565.2 Lygodium microphyllum
CTTGAACCAAGTGCAGCGTTAATCCGCTTCGGACCTGGCGTTTCTGCGTAAAGTAGTTCGCTCGGGTCTGACGCTAGTTGCTGTTAGCTAATGACCCATCAGGAAAACCCTAATTCCGATCGATCCTAAGTGGGAACGGCCAGGATACTTCCGCTACGTGGCAGACGCAGGAAGACCTAGATCACAAAAACCGTAACATTCCATGGGAGTGCCGGGCGGAGTTTTCTAGACATCCTTTCCGATGGACTGCTAAGACGTGTCCTGGATGATACTAGTGGACACGTTACACACAAGGCCATGCGACATTGCAACTTGTTGCACAAGTGTCGCACCTAACTCATGGGATCATTTCACCCATTGAACGGCGCTTCTTGGTCAAGGAATTTTGTTTAGACAAGATGCAGGGTTTAGGGTGTCTTCTTACCAAACCCAACCCTAATTGTACTAAGCCAACAACGTTCAATCCTAGGGTTTCCAAACTCAACCCAAGTTTTAACATTAGGTCGGTCGATCCTTAGGGTAGAAACCCTAGATCGTTGTTTGCATGGGCATCCAATTGACCCAAACATTCTATGAATGTGGGTAGGACCTTTGGGTTTGAGGGTTTCGACTAGGCATCCAAGAACGATACTAGGCTGCATTTCTAACGTGCCAAGTCCTAGCTAGTACTTGAGGTGTTTTTCGTATCGACTAGTTATGCCTATACGAATCCCTAATGGTTATAATAATACAAGTGATTTAGCTAAATTGCTCTACTTGTCTTGCGACAAGGACGATCCTATCCTAGTGATGCTAAACTTGTTCTAACCCAACCCAACCCTAATTGTACTAAGCCAACAACGTTCAGTCCTAGGGTTTCCAAACTCAACCCAAGTTTTAACATTAGGTCGGTCGATCCTTAGGGTAGAAACCCTAGATCGTTGTTTGCATGGGCATCCAATTGACCCAAACATTCTGTGAATATGGGTAGGACCTTTGGGTTTGAGGGTTTCGACTAGGCATCCAAGAACGATACTAGGCTGCATTTCTAACGTGCCAAGCCCTGGCTAGTACTTGAGGTGTTTTTCGTATCGACTAGTTATGCCTATACGAATCCCTAACGGTTATAATAATACAAGTGATTTAGCTAAATTTCTCTACTTGTCTTGCGACAAGGACGATCCTTTCCTAGAGATGCTAAACTTATTCTAAAGGTGTAAATAGTTGCAAGACATCACAATACATGTAAATATGCGATTCGTTACTTCTACGCACCAAAAGGTTTGCAATAACCCTATCTTTTCTTGCTAAAGTTATTACGTATGATAATTTGGAGAATAACTTACATAGGACCAACTAGGATTTACATCAAGGAATTATGCCTACAACCTTTTGTCCAAGCTTTTGAATTTCATGCTTTGATAAGCCATGCAACCTTTCCTAAATGCAACTCTTGATGAATGAATTTTTCACATGACGAATATGTAACATGCAACCCTTTTCTAGATACAACATCGTTAATGAAGTTCATGCAAGACGAATATGTACCATGCAACCTTAATCCATTCCACAAGCGTCCCCGCATGCAACATGCAATGTCCATGGTTTCATTTTCATGTCATGCAACGGACGTTAACAATTCTTTCCATGCGAGTCATAACAAGGAAGTTATTGACTAAATGCAAAGTACACTTGTTCTTTTACGGAAAATCAAGGATGCACTTAACCATTTCATTTTTTTACCCTAAGCAATATGTGTTTAGGCTCATTACTTTGAAAATGCACCAAAATGGAAACATGCGACTACACTCGTAAGATGAATAAGCAATTTATATTCATAGCTTCCCTATGAATTTTAAACATGCCCAACGCGGAATTTAACTCCAAGAACCTGGTTATGAGGACTTGTGGTGATATCCACGTGTAAGCCTGGGTCCAAGGCTTCCAAGCGTGCGCCTTGCGACTTAGACTTTGGAGCCATTGTAGATGTAGTGTGTTTATGGACTCCGTGGATTCCTTCTAGTTTTTATTCATGCTCTCCGAGGCTGCCTATAGATCAATACCTTTTCCCTTGCATAGGAATTGGAGCTTTACAAGCCCGGTTTTTGAAACCCAGAAAGGCACGCAGAAACAAGGCTTATGGGCCTTATCCTTAGAAGCTTCTAGGGAAGCTTCTAAGAAGCTTTTGATCTTTAGCAAAATCGATGTGGAAGGGGCCAATGATTGGAAGGAGGGAAAGGATTGATGACGGGGGGGAGGGAGTTTATGACGATGGCAGCTGTGGGTTAGCGGGGGTCTAACAGACTGTGGTAGTGATCTCCACAGCTGCAGTGGCAATCTCTCCCCTTTCTCTCCCTTCGTTTTTCCCTACACGACAACCTTCTCCTTTTTGTGCCTCTACTCTCTCTCTTCTCTCCCTCAGCACGGCGCCTTCCTTTCCTTGTCTCCTCCCATTCTGCAGCACGGCAGCCTTCCCTCCCTTGTCTCCTACCTTCGATCGTGCCTCCTCATCAACAGCACGGCAGCATCCTCTAGCTCCTCCTCCTTCCCTTCACTTGACCACAGGGGGGGTCATAAAGGCCTAAGGGGGGGGAGAGGTAGCCACATGCGTGGCGAGTGCATGCCTCCCCCTCCACATGCTCCCCACACACCTCACTTACTTCTTCTCACACTCCCTCTCCTCCAGCCATGCATCAGCTAAGGGAAGGGATAATTAGTAAAAAAAATTACCTAAATTCCCACCATTTTCAATTTTCCCTTTTTCCCTAGAAGGGAGTTCTTACGTGGCTTTGTGGTTTTAATCCCCAGCCTCATTTGCACAATGCAGATGGACTCGTTATTGCACGTGCGGGGTAACCACTTGGCCACCGTCATTAGTCAATGCGGGAGATGACTTTGCACAGCTTTTACGTGGGCGTGCGGTGATCAAAGCTCATTAATATTTGGAGCGGAAATATTACAGTACACAAAAACATACACAAAATAATACCTTCCTCTATGCTGCTCAGATCGCCAATCTAAAGCTTCCATTGGCTCCAAGAGGGGGGTAAAATACCAGGATACCTGCCTAGAATTCTGCCAGATCACTCCTTCATCTCCCACTTCGGAGTGTTGTTCACTGCTTGAAAACAGTGATTGTGAGGCGCGCGATTTCATCCATCTCTCTTTTTACATAAAATCCTCACAGATGGCTGAAAGCCACATGCTTTTTTTTGCATGTCATCCTAATCTAGAAGTTATCTATATTTTTTTGTATTTTTACAAGAGATAATATCTAAAATATCATAAATTGGCTACACTTATCCAAAAAACTAATATGTTTGAACTATGGACACTAACACTAATGTCTAAAATGGCATTGGCTCTCTAGATCAATAAGAAAGCCGCACTTTAGAGTTTTCCACATGGTGTGTGCGATCAATAAAGAAGCCGGTACTTTAGAGTTTTTCACATGGTGTGCGCGTAACGGCACGACAACGTGGACACTAAGTTCAATTCTCCCTCCTTCTCATAGTTCAACTCTCCCTCCCTCCGCCAACCAATGGCGTTGACAGGGGGAAATGCAATAATAAAAATTCGTTAATAAAATTTCATTTTTATTTCGTAAGAAAAAAAAGGGGGTGGAATTCGTCAGTGACGGCAGAATGAAATAAGGGGGTATTACATCCTTCCCCCATTAAGGAATCGAGATATCCTCATCTCGAAAGGAATTGGGAGTATTGTTGGTTGAGAGTACTCTCGTCAATCCATGTGGCATCCTCCTCTAGATAGTCCTTCCACTGGATGAGATACTCTTTAAGGGTTCTACTCCTCAATCTCTTTTTGTGAGTGTCTAGGATTTTTACTTGCCAGAGCTCAAGGAATCCTTGGCTTGGCATTACAACTTGTTGGTCATTGAACACATGGCTAGGATTGGATACATATTTCTATAGTAGGCTAATATGCAATACATTGTGAACCAGGCGATGATCGCCAAGCTCAAGCTTACCGGCGAGGCTAGACTGTGGTGGAAGCAATGATGTAAGGACCAAGCAGTCTCTGAAAGCACAATAAGTTGGGATAAACTAAAGGAAGCAGTGCAGGGAAGATACATGCCACCTACATACGGAACTCAGAAGATGAATGAGTTCTTCAAGTTGAAACAGTTGGGCCTCTGTCTCTGGAAGCGTACTACTTGAGATTTGTCTCCTTGTTGAAATACACTCCCACTATGAGTATTCCTCAACAAGTCTCGAAAAACCCACCATTGAATACTCGGTTGGAATCAATTCGTCCTTTGGATTCGCAAGATGCATTGATAAGAGTGAGACCTATTGCCCAAAAAGTCCGCCGAAGCCTAGGAATAATAGACCTTGGTCTCACAAAGACCATAATGTAGGAATGTTGAAACCTCAATTCAAAAAGGCACAAGGACATAGTCAAGGCCAACGGAAGAAGCCGAGGAATTCGTCAGTGACGGCAGAATGTAACATCCTTCCCCCATTAAGGAATCGAGATATCCTCATCTCGAAAGGAATTGGGAGTATTGTTGGTTGAGAGTACTCTCGTCAATCCATGTGGCATCCTCCTCTAGATAGTCCTTCCATTGGATGAGATACTCTTTAAGGGTTCTACTCCTCAATCTCTTTTTGTGAGTGTCTAGGATTTTTACTTGCCAGAGCTCAAGGAATCCTTGGCTTGGCATTACAACTTGTTGGTCATTGAACACATGGCTAGGATTGGATACATATTTCTATAGTAGGCTAATATGCAATACATTGTGAACCAGGCGATGATCGCCAAGCTCAAGCTTACCGGCGAGGCTAGACTGTGGTGGAAGCAATGATGTAAGGACCAAGCAGTCTCTGAAAGCACAATAAGTTGGGATAAACTAAAGGAAGCAGTGCAGGGAAGATACATGCCACCTGCATACGGAACTCAGAAGATGAATGAGTTCTTCAAGTTGAAACAGTTGGGCCTCTGTCTCTGGAAGCGTACTACTTGAGATTTGTCTCCTTGTTGAAATACACTCCCACTATGAGTATTCCTCAACAAGTCTCGAAAAACCCACCATTGAATACTCGGTTGGAATCAATTCGTCCTTTGGATTCGCAAGATGCATTGATAAGAGTGAGACCTATTGCCCAAAAAGTCCGCCGAAGCCTAGGAATAATAGACCTTGGTCTCACAAAGACCATAATGTAGGAATGTTGAAACCTCAATTCAAAAAGGCACAAGGACATAGTCAAGGCCAACGGAAGAAGCCGAGGGCAAATGCAATCAGTGACTTTGTCCCCACTCAAAGAGGTGATCAAAGCCTACGATGTTTTCACTATAATGAACTCGGACACTTCAAAAGGAAATGTCCCAAACTTGGTGGAGATCATCGCCAAGGAAAATTCAGTGGCCAAGCCCAGAGCTACCCATGGCCACGGTCTCATGCGCAGCAATGGGAAGGGCAAAAACTTCCACTATCTCCACTAAGGGAATCATCAAAGAAGAAGACCCGTCCATGGAAGCTGAGATTGAGAGGGCATCTGTTCATGCTGCTCTCCATAAAAAGGGACCAAACTGCTAATTCTCGGTGATCCAAACACCATCGGATCACCAAGGTAAGAAATATAAAACCCTAATTGACTATGGCAACACTCATTCTTTCATTTCACCAGCTTGTGCAAGAAGGTTAGGGATAGCCATTGTAGCTACACCTACTTTGCTTGTCAAATAATCACTTGCACTAGACAAACTCCTAAGGTAGAATTCCTACTCGAAAATGAGCCCACATCTATCAAGTTCAGGGTAAAGAATTTAGGAGTCCATGAGTGCCTACTTGGGATGGATTGACTAGTCCCCAATGATGCTCATATTCATTGTGGGAAAGGACAAGTCTCCTTTCAGAATCCTAAGAGTGAGCTAGTTACAACACAAGGAGAAGGAGGTAAACCAAAGATCCAACTAGCTAAGGCAACGCGAATAGTTCAACGAATAAGGAAAGGACTACCCGTCTACTTGATCAAGCTAAACAAACAGGAGGATTGAGGTTCTGCAAGAATATGACTTTGAGATCAGGTAAGAATGTAGTCGCCGATGCCTTAAGTTGCAAAGAGTTCCTCAACTCTCTTATTATGGAAGAACCCTCAATGGCAGGATCATTGGCAACCATGGTGTCAATACCTGAAGATGATGAAGGAGATTTTGGAAAAGGACCGAGGCCCTAAACTTAAAATCAAGTATCAAGATTTTTCAATCAATGAGGGACTTTCCTATTTCAAGACAAGATTATGCATATCCTCAAGCAAGAAACTCAAACAATGAATACTTTGGGAAGCACATAACTCCCCCTTTTCAAGCCATCCCGAGTATTTCAAGACCCTCAACACGGTCAGGAAAAGTTACCATTGGGAAAGGCTTAAGGAAAACATGCTCAAATATGTCACAGTATGTTTGTCTTACCAACGCATTGAGGCAGAACATGTCAAAATGCATGGGAAGCTCCAACCTCTTGACATCCCCCAAATGAAGTGGGAACTTATGAGCATGGACTTTGTTGTCAGGTTACCTTCAGTTCAAGGGGGGTACAATTCAATTATGGTTATAGCAGATATGCTCACCAATGTTGCACACCTCATTCCAGTCAAGACAAACTATAAAGCTTCAGATATTGCAAGAATCTCCAGTCAAGACAAACTATAAAGCTTCAAATATTGCAAGACTATTCATCAAGGACATATTTAGACTCTATGGGTTGTCTAGAAGGATCGTTAGTGACCGCAATTCCCTCTTCACATCTCATTTCTAGATAGGGATATTTGAGGCCATTGGGACTCAACTATGTTTCAGTACATCCTATCACCCTCAAACTGATGGCCAAATGGAGAGATTCAACCAAGTCATTGAAGACATTCTTAGGGCATATTGTTGTTGCAAACCTAGGAAATGGATCCAATATCTACCATTGGTAGAGTTTAACTATAATGCTTCCTACCAACAAAGCATTCAAATGACACCTTTTTAAGCATTGTCCAGGCATGATTTCTGTGCTCCATTGAACTTTTCAAATCCTACCTTGAGGGTAGAAGCTTCCAAGAAAATGCTTGAGGAGATGGACGAGCATGTCAAGGCCATCAGACAAGACATTAGAGCCGCCAAGGATAGGCAGAAAGCCTATGCAAATCTAAATAAACAAGAGCAACTCTTCAAAGAAGGGGATATGGTTTTTATTTGGGTACGACCCAAGAAGAGCTCCTTATCATCGGGAGAATTTAAGAAACTAAGTCCAAGGTATTGCAAACCCTAGAAGATCCTCAAGTGCCTAGGGCCCAGTGCCTACAAACTCCAACTCCCCGAGAATGTGCTTGGTAATCATAGCCTGGTTTACAGGTGTTGTTCCTATTGCATTGAAGTAATCCTCCATCGATTCAATCCAAACTTTGGCATCAGCTTCAACAGACTTCCCTTTTTTGTCAAATTCTAGTGGTTTAATCTGTTTGAGAAGTTTCAGAGAAGAAACTTCTTCTCTTGTGCCTATGCTGGGCTTAGTGCAGAAATAAGACTCTGGTTCTGCGCTTGGGGTTGTATCTGGTTTTCAATTAAAACCTTCGTGTTAAGATTACATTTACAAACTTATTTCAATGCGCAGATTTTTTTTCATCAATACTATGTGGCAACTCAAATAAACATAAAATTCTTATTCATCCATAAAGAAGCATAAGCCTCAAATACAATTATTCGGGAATAGATAGAGATTGGTTGTGGTGCTTTTCTTTTCAGGGGATACATCAATGCCACGTTAATAATTCCCTATTGGTTTCAGCTCTATAAGGACAGAATAGTAATACGGATTGGAAGAATGGATTCTTAGGAAGCGGTAAGTCATCGAAGTTCAGGAAGTCCCCGTTTTTGATAGCCATGACATTCGTTTCTCCCTGTTACTTTAATTATGTCTGTTGGCAAGACTTTGACCACCTACTTGCCGGCATCTAATGTGTAGGATGGAATTTACACGAGCCTCGTGGAAGATGAATAACTTGATAATCCTCAAGTCTTCCAACCATTTTAGCCTCTTCAGGTTGTTGTAAAGATAGGTGAGTCAATTGGCATCAATGTAGCAATATCCTGTGCTCCAAGTCCAATGCCTTTCCACATACAACGATGAAGGTTTGTAGAGTCGATCCAGGATCCCCATCATGTCGGATCATCAACAATAACTTGAAGAGTTCATCGCTATCTTGAACATGATGTGAAATATGTTGAGATATCGAGCTCCACTCGTGATACGCCAGGGTGACCGTTGTGTATTTATGTCACCGACTTGTCAGTTGCAGATGCGGTTGGTACACCGCCCCTGAATAATAGCTACATGATAGCTATCCTTATCTACTCTAGTTCGTGGCTCAGTTAGTATGCCACCTTAGTTAGTTGAGTTTGGTTTTGAGACCCATATCTAGGGTTCTTCTATTTCTTTGTACTTGAGTTCTTTTGGCTTACACAACTAAGAAGAGGAAAACTGTTTTCAGCCTCCACCCTTGTGTGTATTCCCCCATTGTGCAAGCAAGAAAGCTACAAGTGAGACTCCTTCCTTCTCTCCCACAATCTTGACATGGTATCAGAGCCTTGTTCGTGGTAAGGAGCTCAAGAAAGCAAGCCAAGCTCGCGGTATTCTGGTAAGAGGAGTAGTGTTGCTTTCATTTTCTGTTTTGGGAGCAGATCTCTGCAGGTAGCACAGCCGAAAAGTGCAGGAGTGCATTGTCTCAGGTTGAGACGCCCTTCGCGTTGAAGCAAGAGGGCAGTATATACTGTGGGTGAGAGCTTTAGCTCTCGGCGACCCTGTTTTTTTGATTTGAGGCCATTTCGGGGCCTGTTTTGAAGGCGGAAGTTTTCTGCACGCACTCAGGAAAATGCCCTATTTTATGCTGTGCGACCACTGTTCTACAGGTCGGTGAAAAGTTACCACAGAGATTGCATCGTATGCTTGTGTGCAGAGACATTGGGAGTGACAGAATCATCCCTGTTGCCTGTTGATGCAAAATCATCACTAGGAAGTGACTGTGTGGTCAAATACCACTTTCGCCAGTTTTGCAGATTTGCCCTTGTGAGGGTGAAGCTGTGTTTTTTGCAGTGACAGAATTTTTTGCAGTATTCTGTAATGGCATCTGATTCTCTCTCACAGATTGTCACTGAAAAGCTTGACAAGAACAACTTTTAAGCATGGAAGTTTAGAATGACGAATTTCCTTATGGGAAAAGGATATTGGGAATTTGCTGCAGGAAATGAAGAAGAACCAGTTCTTCCTGATGTTCCCAATCAACAGCAAATGCAAGCATTTAAAGCATGGCATGAAAGAGCCAGGAAAGTTATGTATTGGCTGTCTATCAGCATTTCAGACTCTATGATTGTGCATATTCAGGATGCAAGTACGCCAAAGGAGGCATGGGATACTTTGTCAAAAATGTATAGCACAAATACGCAAGCCAGGAAAATGCAGCTCAAGCAAGAGTTGCACAATGTGCAAAGAGAAAATATGAGCATCAACGACTACCATATGAAGGTGAAGAAGATTGCAGATGCACTTGCTTCCATTGGGTCACCAGTGGAAGATGATGATTTAGTCTCTGTGACCTTGAATGGTCTAGGAAAGGATTATGCACAGTTTCGGACATCCATTTCAGTTCGTGAAAGATTTCCTGATTTTGAGGAGTTGATTGCTCTTCTAATTTCTGAGGAACAGAGAAATGGTGGTGCATCTTCTTCAGGAAGAACTTCAAAAGAAGCTGTCTTCTACTCAAATGCTGGAAGAGGTAGAGGCAGAGGTAGAGGAGGCCGATTTGGAGGCCGTGATAGAAATCAGAATATGCAGCAAACTCAAGAAAACCAGTCCTATGGAGGAGGACGTGGTAACTCTAGAGGCAGGGGGAGCCAAAGAGGTCGTGGTGGATGGCAAAGAGGTCAAAATGCAAACAGTAATGTTGAATGCTACTACTGTGGTAAAATGGGTCATATGGCTAAAGACTGCTATAAAAAGCAGAATGACATCATGAATGGAAAACTGCAACAAGGGAATTATGCATCTTCTAGCAGACAGGGTGATGACAGAAATGAGCATTTGTTCATGGTGCAGCACATGAACAATTCTGTGACAAAGTGCAGAAGAAAGCAATGATGTATGGTATGTTGACTCAGGTGCATCAAACCACATGACAGGTCATGCAGAATGGATGGAGGATGCAAGGAAAATGGAAAAACTAGGATTTGTGGAGACTGGTGATGATACTGCACATCCTATTGTGCAGATTGGAAAAATTCCCTTGTCTATGCAGGATGGGAAAAAGAAATACCTGTCCGATGTATTTCATGTCCCGAATATCACCAAGAATCTGGTTTCTGTCGGTCAAATGGTTGAGCAGGGCTTGCAGGTCAGATTTAATCCTCATGGATGCTTTGTTGAGGATATGAAAAATAAAGGTCGCTTGATAGCAAAAGGAAAGAAGAAGGGCAGAATGTTTACGTTGGATGCAGACATGCCTGAATTGAGTGCAGCAATGTTTGCACATGGGACCGGTGTAGTTGCAGATATTGATATCTGGCATAAACGCATTGGTCATGTTAATGTACAGCGACTTAAATCAATGCAGGCCCAAAATATTGTTGCAGGATTGCCAAAATTCAAGGTTGCAGAAATGCATAAGGTATGTGAAGCCTGTCAGTTTGGAAAACAGGCAAGGAAACCATTTCCTAGACATGTTCAAGAGAGTGAGAAGCCATTGGAATTAATCCACTCTGATGTCTGGACTACTAAAGCTGCATCTCTTGGAGGCTGTCATTATTTTGTCACTTTTATTGATGACTATAGCAGAAAAGTTTGGGTGTATTTTATGAAAAAGAAAAGTGAAGTTTTTGGGCATTTCAAAACTCTTAAAGCTATGGTTGAAAAAGAAACAGGCCTGCAAGTAAAATGCCTAAGGTCAGATGGAGGGGGAGAGTACCTCTCAAATGAGTTTGCAAAGTTCTTGCAGGAGCATGGCATAAAGCAGCAATATTCATGCAGTTATACCCCACAACAAAATGGAATTGCAGAAAGGAAAAACAGGCATATTGGGGAGGTCTCTCGTGCCATGCTCAATGAAAAAGACTTGCCAGATTTTTATTGGGCTGAAGCAGTTGCTACAGCAGTCTACATAATGAACAGGACTCCCACTGCAGCAATACATGGAATGACTCCAGAGGAGAGGTATACTGGTAGGAAACCAGATATTTCTCATTTGAAAATTTTTGGTTGCATTGCCTATGTACATGTGCCAGATGAGTTGAGATCCAAGTTGGATCCAAAAGCTGAGAAGTGCATCTTTATTGGTTACTCTCTGCACCAAAAAGGGTATAGATGCTATAACCCTTCTATTCATAAGTTTACAGTGAGCAGAGATGTTGTTTTTGATGAGATGAGTAGCTGGTATAAACCAGTAAATGTGATTGATGATGTAGATGCACAAAATGGTAATGCTGCACAGAATTCACAGCAGCAGTCACAAAATATTAGTGGACCTAGAGCGTCCTCTAGCAGTGGTTCACATTCTTCGCCATGGACAGGCAGACTGAGATCAGGAGAATCTTCTCAAAGTAATACAGATAGTGGTATGCAGGTATCACGAAAAGGAAAAGAGAAGGTTGATCAACCCATGTTTGATGTGAATGCAGGTCACTCTTATGTGGATGGTGAATCCAGTGGCTCAGAACAGAGCATTGATGATGAGTTGGGTATTCCTTCTATTGTTACACCTGGAGTAAGGAAGACCAGGGATGTTTTGAGAGCACCTGGGAGTGAACCCACTTTGCGCAGGTCTACCAGAGTTAGGTATCCTGTGGATAGGCTGAAATATGATGGATTTACAGCCATTCACTATGCATATATGGTCAAGGTGATACAGGAACCAGAACCCACTTCTTTTGAGCAAGCCATGGGAAAAGAAAAATGGGAGAAAGCCATGGATGAAGAAATGGATGCCTTGGAAGCAAACGCTACATGGGAATTGGTACCTTTGCCTAAAGGTAAGAATGCACTCGGCTGTAAGTGGGTTTATAAGGTGAAGCACAATGCTGATGGTTCTGTGAACAGATACAAGGCAAGATTAGTAGTCAAGGGGTATGCACAAACATATGGCATTGACTATGAAGAAACATTCAGTCCGGTTGCAAGGATGGCAACCGTAAGAGCAGTCATTGCTATGGCTGCATCAAAGGGATGGTCTTTACATCAGATGGATGTAAAGAATGCCTTCTTGCATGGTGATTTGCAAGAAGAGGTCTATATGGAGCAGCCACCAGGTTATGTGCATGCTGTTCATCCTGAGTTTGTTTGCAGGTTGAAGAAAGCTTTGTATGGCTTGAAGCAAGCACCTAGAGCATGGTCTGACAAGATAGGACAGTATCTTGTCACTATTGGCTTTCAGATTTCCAAGGCAGATTTCTCACTTTATGTGAGAAAAACAGAGAAAGGTATTATGCTACTTGTCATTTATGTTGATGATTTGATTATGACAGGTGATAGTGATGAAGATATCCTTCATGTGAAAATGCTATTGAAGCAGAAGTTTGAGATGAAGGATTTGGGAGAGCTGCGTTATTTCTTGGGCATTGAGGTGATTAGATCACCAAGTGGGATACAGCTCTTGCAGAGGCAGTATGGATTGGACATGCTGTCCAAATATGGGATGACAGGCTGTAAGCCTATTTCAGTTCCTTTGGAGCAAAATGTGAAGCTAAGCGCAGATGCAGGTGAGCTTCTGGAAGACCCTACTATGTACAGACGCATAGTAGGAAGCTTGATTTATATGACTATTACCAGGCCAGATTTGAGCTATGCTGTTGGATTGGTAAGTCAGTTTATGCAGGCTCCAAGGAAACCACATTTGGATGCGGCTAGACGCATACTCAGGTATGTGAAGTCCACATTGCAGTATGGACTATTTTATGAGACTGGGGTTCAGATACAGTTGCATGGATACACTGATGCTGATTGGGCTGGTAGTATTTCTGATAGACGATCTACCAATGGATATGTGTTCTCTTTTGGGAGTGCTACAGTCACTTGGAGCAGCAAGAAACAGCCTGCAGTTGCCTTGTCCAGCACAGAGGCTGAGTACAGGGGTGCAGCAATGGCTGCATGTGAGGTAGCTTGGTTGCATAAGCTACTTTATGATATGCATCAGTCTACAGATGGGCCAGTTGTCATTTATTGTGACAACATAAGTAGTATACACTTGGCAAATAACCCAGTCTATCATGCTAGAACAAAGCACATTGAGGTGCATTATCACTATGTGCGAGAGAGGGTTTTACTAGGTCTTATTGATCTAGTTTATGTCAGCACAGAGGATCAGGTAGCTGACATATTCACAAAGGCATTGGGCGCAGAGAAGCTGTACAAGTTCAGAGACCTGCTTGGTGTGCAGGAATTGGGATTGAGCTCGAGGGGGAGTGTTGAGATATCTAGCTCCACTCGTGATACGCCAGGGTGACCGTTGTGTATTTATGTCACCGACTTGTCAGTTGCAGATGCGGTTGGTACACCGCCCCTGAATAATAGCTACATGATAGCTATCCTTATCTACTCTAGTTCGTGGCTCAGTTAGTATGCCACCTTAGTTAGTTGAGTTTGGTTTTGAGACCCATATCTAGGGTTCTTCTATTTCTTTGTACTTGAGTTCTTTTGGCTTACACAACTAAGAAGAGGAAAACTGTTTTCAGCCTCCACCCTTGTGTGTATTCCCCCATTGTGCAAGCAAGAAAGCTACAAGTGAGACTCCTTCCTTCTCTCCCACAATCTTGACAGATGTGAAATACAAGGAACCTACTCCATGCCTCGTAAGTCTAGAAGTGGTAGCAATCCACAAGTGAGTGAAGAGAAAAAACTTATTTCCTAGTGAAAACATCACTTCACTCTTCCAGATTTATTCCTGTCTTGGTTGCTTAATTTCTAGGTTGGCTCTAATACCAACTATACCCTAATGGTTATTCAGGCATGTTTTTAGTGATCCATCAAGAAATGAATCTAAGCATCGCTTCCCAGCACTCCCATGGAATACTCTGAGGTTTGTCGGCTAGGGTTTTGTGAGTCCGCCTCGCAATGGAATGTTTGCAATCGAACCCACTATGATCGACCTTAAATCGAGGTTCCTAGTGGCCAAGGTCTCTTAACAGTATTCTAGCATCGGATCTTATATATCCTACTTTACAGAAAGATACCTAAGCCGAGGCAGACCCATGTGGCACTTGGTTTAAAGAGAATGGGAAACGAGAGGGATGCACCGCTCAGCCTCTCTACCCATAGGGCATAGTTCCATTCTGGTCCCCTAAAACAGTATGAATCGGGTTCTAGCCTAATATTACCTAAAGATCATATGACTATAGAACCTTGTGAGAAGCCTCCCAGCTCTCTAGGACCACCCTTCCGTAGGACAGACTTGTCAGGGGTTCCACCCACCTGCTTCCCTCAATGGGTGTTCTTTAGTTATCTAATTAGGTCCTATCACATTTATGTGTGACATTTAAAATCAACTTCATTAATTAATCCTTTTAGGAAATAGGGTTCATTTGCCTAACTTATGGCACTAACACGAAAACAGTTCAGACAAGTTCTTTGAAGTAAACTTTATATTAGTATCTTAACTAAAATACAAATCTTGTACAAAAAGGACGAATTCCACAATCCGTGAGGATGCGTCTTATTTCCTCCAAGTTTTCACCCTTATACTAGTAACAGGGCCTCGAGATTCAATCTTGAGTCACGTAGATCGTTTGAGTAGGGCCCAGAGGCAAGGAATTTACAGCCAGAGCCCCTCCTAGCATCCAAGTATCCTCCTACATTCAAACTAACCCACAGAGAGACCTCTCGTGATGGGTTCGGTCCACGTTCCCGTCACGGTTATTTGGAACCCCCTTGGCTAGGGTTGGCAACCAGCTGGGGGTAGCTTGGCGCGCCCTCCATGAATTCAACCTGATTCATTATTCAAATTTCTTTTGTGAACTTGGGTCATACATTCCTTTCATAAACATTCAATATAGATTTACAAGCACAACAGTAATGAAAACGAGTGCTCAAGACATCTACTAAGGTGGAATCCTCATCTTTGAATGCTTGGCGTTTCCCTTCTCAGGTCTATCTTGCCTTGGCATCATTTTCCATTATCTTCTGAGAGATATAGAATATCCTCTTCCCGACCTCACTCTTATGTTGGATTTTTATCTGATAGTTTTTGGATGGTGGCTTCCCTAAGATACTAACCTTTGGTTCTTATCTTAAGGTCCAGATCTACATGATTTAAACTAGGATTTCAATTTGGTCAGTTGGTAATCGTTTTCCCACCTTAGAATTTTATCGGGATTCTAAGTTTACCCTAGGGTTTCCTTCCCTCAAGATAGCAAGGACTTGTGTTTACTCCTCTTGCAAGTCAAGCGTAAACAAAGCCTATTTACCATTCTGAAATAGTTGCGAGCATTGAATGTAACTTGGCAAATAGTTATTCTTCTTGTGGGTATGACATTCGAGTTTTCTTGTGTTAGTTTCATGATGTATCATATTTTTAAAATGATATACCCAAGAGTGTTTTGGATCCATCGCGGTTAGGTATTGGGGTAGAGACCAAAGAGCACGTTGTCTCCAAGTCAAAATATGGTCGTACGGACAACTTGACCTATTTGTGTCTTGGCTTCACTTATCATGCAGGATTTCATTTCCGAATCCGGCCCTTGTAATTAAGCCTAACATTTCACATTCACATCTTAAATCTACCTAACATTTCACATTCACATTCCCAATCCGGCCCTTGTAATTAAGCCTAAGATTTCACATTCACATCTTAAATCTACCTTTTTAGATGCATTCTCATTATATGGTGCAACTGAGGTTGTCTATGATTCCATGCAAGTCGTTCCTAAGTTGATGATACGATTTGGATCCCTATTCATAAAAATTCCTTCTAGTGCACTTATGCAATTCATAAGGCATGACCTAAGTATTTAAGTGCGAGTGTGCATGAGTTCATTGTAAATGCGAGTTAATTTTCTCAAATGATCTACAAGATGTGCTTGGCCTATACGGAATATTTATGTATACCAACAAACTATGATGCATTTACGAAAGTTCGAACCTAATACTTGGCTTAATTACTACAACAACCCAAAGCTAATCGATCTATTTGTCGCAATTCCTAGTTGTTAAACCTTTTCAACTACCTTTCAAGTTATGTGCAATGTGAAGTGTGACTTCCTCCTACTGATGTCCATGCTTAAATGTTTAGTTCAACATACTAGACATGGTAGTGATACCTGGTTTTGAAGTGTCAAATTAGCATTTATGCCCGATAACCTGTTTGTGTTGATGGTGGCATCTTTGCCCAATCCACCTTTTGTAGTCATGACTTTCCCAGTTACTCGAGAGAGTTTACGCTTTGGAGCCATTTCTGATCTTGGGGTGTGTCCTTCCCTCCTCTCGGAGGACTCGTTGGTGCCGGGGTTCCCTATGCCCTGACTTGTCTTTCAGGATCTCCTTGTCAACTGGAGGGAATCAATGGAGAGGTTATAGGACTGATGGGGAGATATGGTACTTGAGCCTTCACCCAAGAAAGGATTTGTTCTTGAACCTCTTCTCTCTCTCTTACTCTCCTTTACTACCTCTCCCTCTCCTTCTCTTCTTCTCAAGATGGCAGCAAGGGGGGGTGGGGGGGGGGAAGAAGAATAACATGTCGCTGGTAAGGAAGGGGGAGATTTACAAAGGAAGAAGGGTAATAGTTAGGGACAAAAGGAAATGAAGAATTACTGTCCCTCTTAAGGAGGGGGAATTTTATAAGGGAAGGAAAGGAGGGTATTATGGGGGTATTGGCACGGCCCCCCCTCCCTCTACCTTCACCTCGGTGGCTAGATTGGGCCTCTCGCCATGCAAACTATGACTCCTAGAGGGATAGTGGGGGCTGGAGGTGGCACACATGTGCCCCTGCCCCATCAAAATCTCCACCGGCCTCATGATCTTTAGCAGTTCATCTGCCCGCCACATTGACTCCTTTCCATTGTCATCTTTTTCGCTTACGTGGACACTAAGTTCAACTCCCCCTCCTTCTCATAGTTCAACTCCCCCTCCTTCTCATAGTTCAACTTCCTCTCCCTCTGCCAACTAACGGAGTTGACAGGGGGAAATGCAATCATAAAATTTCATTAATAAAATTTCATTTTTATTTTGTAAGAAAAAGGGGGGGCAGATTTGACGGCAATGGCGCGGAATGAAATAGGGGGAAAATCTAATGGCGATGAGATATTACAAGTGTTGTATACACTTTTTCCTATTACACACAGGGGGTGTGCTAGATTACTGACGAATTCATTTGACATGCTTGGGTGTTTGCTCAATGTCTATATGATTGTCACATACTGATTTATTCCCACTTTGATGTTGGTTATGCTTTGATTATCAATGGTTGACTTGGTGCATTCATTTTGCCTACAGTTTGCTCTCATCGTACCTGACTGTAATTTATTATAGCAAGAAATTATGCATGGATTGACGTTGAATTTTCATACTGAATCATCTTGATTTTATGTACTTTTGATGGTACTTGGTGGGCAGCATCATTAGCTATCAGTTCGTGGTCATTTTGCCTTGGTTTTGGTGGTATTTTAGCTCTTTACAATAGAAAACAACAATCAGTTCAGATGGGGAGTACATACTTGCAGCTAGTTCTTGTGATGCTACGCCATTGACCGAGGTTCACTCTATGTATACGCATCTATGTATACACAGTGCTGGCTTTTGGATTCTGGTTCTTCATTTCATGTTACACCATGCCATGAGTGGTTCCATTCCTACCGCACTGTCTCTGGTTCAGTTCGCTTGGGTGATGATAGGTCACTTGCTATTGTTGGCATTGGGGATGTACATCTACAGTTCTCTACTGGCAGTACCTTTCTGTTACAGGATGTACGTCATGAACCTATGCTTACACACAGTCTTATGTCTGCAGGGGCAACTTGATGATGTTGGGTTTCATGTTTCATTTGAGGATTCTGCCTGGAAGATTACACGTGGCAGACTTGTGCTTGCTAGAGGTGCCAAGGCTGGCAGCCTCTATCTATCCTCTTATAGTTGATGGGTCCTTTGTTGACCATGTTTTGTCAGTGGGTTCCATCCCACATGTATGTCTTTGGTATGCCCATTTGGGCCATATGTCTTTGAAGGGAATGAAAATGCTTTCTAGTTTTGCAGTACTTACCACCCCTTGACTATTCATTTTTTGATTCATGTGAGCATCGTCTTTATGGCAGAGAGACTAGGAATACGCATAAGAAGTCTAGTCAGACACACATGGGTGAGCCCTTGGCATTAGTACATTCGGATGTCTGTGGGCCCATGCCCTGTTAGTCTATGGGTGGTGCAAAGTATTTTGTGACATTCATTGATGATTTTTTGCATATAGTTTTGGCTTACCCCATTAAGCTTAAGTCAAATGTCTTGGTTGTGTTTTAGAGATGGCTTGCATTGGTTGAGAACTAGACTAGGCATAAGCTTAAATGCCTTAGGATTGACAATGGGGGAGAATATGTATCATGTGCCTTTGAGTAGCTATGTGACGAGAGGGGTATTAAGTGTCAATTGACCACCCCCTATACCCCACCTAGAATGGTTTGGCTGAGCGAATGAATAGAACCATCCAAGAGCATGTATGCAGTATGCTTAGCCATGCATGCCTACCATAGAGCTTTTGGGCTGAGACAGTCAGTACAACTGTGCATGTCATCAATAGATCACCTTCCAGTGGTTTGGATTTCCAGGTTGCAGAGGAGATATGGACTAGAAAACCTCCATCTTATCCATATCTACGTGTCTTTGTATGTGAGGCATTCTGCCATGTGCCCAAGGACAAGCGGACCAAGTTGGATCCTAAGAGTGTCAAATGCATTTTCCTTGGCTATGGAGATGAAGGCGAGATGGGTTACCGCCTCTAGGATCCGCATGCGTGAAAAGTCATTCGTAGCCATGATGTAGTCTTCCATGAAGACAAGATGCATGGGTAGCCTGAGAAGGTAGTAGAGATACACATGGTTATATTTCAAGAGGAGCCACGTGCTCTTGCATAGCCAGTTGGACAACTTGCAACAACAATTGATACACATGGATAGGGTGTCAGACAAGATACTAGACATGCAGCAGAGCCTACAATGAGACAGTCTACCTAGAGCTAGATATCCACCTAATAGATTTGAGCCCTCGATGCATTATGTCTTGGTTATAGATGTATGAGAGCCTCTCTCCTATGATGAGGCTATATGCACGGGTGACAATCACTCCTAGGAGAGGGCTATGTAGTCTGAGATGAACTCCATGCATAAGAATATGACTTGGGATTTGGTTGCACTACCTCATGGCAAGAAGGCTTTGCCATGCAAATGGGTGTGCAAGCTGAAAAGTATCCCTGGGGTACCCCTGGGCACCCCATGCTGGCTTATAAGGCAAGACTTGTTGCTAAGGGTTTTAAACACAACCATGGAATTGACTTTGATGAAATATTTTCTCCTGTAGTCAAGATGACCACCCTACGTTTGGTTTCGGTCTTAGTTGTGCAGTATCAGATGGATGTCAAGATTGCATTCTTACATGGGGATTTGCATGATGAGATATATATGGAGCAACCTAAGGGCTTTGCAGAACCAAGAAAGGAGCACCTAGTGCGCAAGTTGAAGAAAAGTCTTTATGGCTTGAAGCAGACACCTAGGGAGTGGTATCATAAGTTAGATGCCTTTATGCAATCACAGGGCTACAACAGGAGTGTTATGGATCTATGTCTTTACAGAAGAAAGCCTGTGATGGCTCATTGCTTATTTTGGTACATTATGTGGATGATATGCTAATAGTAGGGAAAGCTCATGATGAGTTAGATGCTCTTAAATATCAGTTGAAGAAGAGCTTTGAGATGAAGGATTTGGGACAGGCCTCTCACATTCTTGGTATGCGCATTAAGTGTGATAGGCATCAGGGACTGCTCTATCTCTCATAGGAGAGTACATTCATAATGTCCTTGAGCATTTTCGCATGCAGGACATGAATCCTATTGGTTATTCATTACCTTCTTATGTGAAGGTCTCACAGGCTGATTGTCCGTAGACAGATGAGCAAAGGGCTGAATTGGCCAAGATCCCTTATGCATTAGCCATGGGCAGTTTGATATATGCCATGATAGCCACTCATCCAGATATTGGCTTTGCAGTTTGTGTTGTGGCACACTATATGACTACACCTGGCAAGAAACATTGGGATGCCATGAAGGGTATCATAAGATATCTGAAGGGCACATCAGATACGTGTATTTGCTATGGCAGCTAGGCTACAAGAGTTGTGGCCTATACAGAATCCGATTATGCAGGACATGCAGATAGTAGGAAGTCCACTTCTAGCTATGTATTCACCTATGCTAGAGGTGCTGTCTCTTGGATGTCCAGGGTTCAGAAATGTATGGCTCTCTCTACCACTGAGGCCGAGTATGTTGCATCTACTGAGGCTTGCAAGGAGGCCATATGGTTGGGCCATTTGGTTCATGAGCTTGGGATTGATATTGTACCTACGTTGCATTCAGATTCTATGAGTGCTATTCAACTGGCCAAGAATCCCATCTTCCATGCGAAGATGAAACACATTGAGATGAGGTATCACTTCATACGTGGGGTCATGGAGGACAAGTTTGTTGACCTTGTCAAGATCTCCACTAACAAACATCCTACAAATCTACTCACAAGAAACCTCACTATACTGAGCACTTTGCCTTCCTCACGAGATTGATGGGCGTTGGATGAGATGATATTTTTCCTTATCCTATTGTACATGTGTACATTGTACCATCATTTCTTTTTCTTTTCACTCCTCACTAAGGCAGATTCGCCTTTAAGTGGGAGGTTGTTGGGAAAAGGCACATTTGCCGCCTAGCCGCCCGTGTATTACTACATTAACAGTACCCGCCACTGCATGTGGCAGGCACCATCACCATTACTTTATTCTTTATTCTTTTAGTGACAATTTGAATAAAGTCCCGGTCACACATTGTGACTGTTGGAGTTCCCATTTGCTCTCTCTCTCTCTTTCTTGCTCTTGCTCTCCTGCCATAGCTCTTTCAAGCAAGCTTTGATCCTTCTCACCTTTCAGATAACAAGTGAGTGATTACTTCATTGATAAAATCTGTGGCTTGGTCACTAACCAACTCTATGGGGCAACCAAACCATGAGATTACTTGCTCCCATAGAAACCTGGTCATGGTCCTAGCATCATTTTTGCAAGTTGCTTAATCTTTTGCTCACTTGGTAAGGTAGTCTATGGCAACAATGATGTACTTGGCTTGGGATTATTGTACTGCAAGGCTAATTGGACTGATGAAGTCGATTTCCCACTTCTCGAACGATTGGCATGCAATCATTGGGGTCAACTCCATTTTGTACTTATTAACAGTAGGGACTTTGGTCCATTGGCACTCATCACAATGTTTTACAAACTTAGTTGCATCTTGAAATAGCATTGGCCATCACAATTGAGGATTGGAGCACCTTGTGTGCTGTAATGTCCCCGTTGAAGTGCCCACCAACAATCCCACCATGTGCTTGCTTGAACATAACATACATTTTGTGTTTGCAGACACATATCCTTAAGATTCTATCCTATCCTAACTGATATAGTTGACCTATAAACAACTGATAGGGTTGGATCTTTAATATTATTCTTTTCAACCTAGCCTTTTCTATGGGTCTTTCCAATAATACATTCTCAAGGATGTGGACTATGTCATCCACCCAATAGGTGTGAGGTCTGCTCTAAACAAATCTCGTTTGTTGGACATTCTAAAAAGATGTGTTTCAGTAGGTCATCACTAATTCTCTATCCAACAACTTCTCCTATGGATATGCGAGACATATGATCTGCCATATAATGTTGTTTGCCCTTGCGTACGACCACAAAGAAGTCAAAATCCAAAAGCAAAAGTAACCATCGAGCAATGTGTCCTATTGCACAAGGTTTATTCATAAGATAAAGCAATGCTTGATTATCCAAAAAGAAGGTAAAGGGTGTCACTAGAAGATAGTGTCTAAACTTCTTTATGATGAACACCATGGCTAACCCTTCCCTCTCTATTGTGGACTAGTTCATTTTTGTCTCAGTGAGTTGTTTGCTAGCAAAGCTCATTAGATAGTATAGGCCCAAAAACTCACCGAATGGCACTAAAAACCTTTATTATGGCTTAATGCTCACTATTTGAATGCACCCAAGATCCCAGAACAATGCAACAAGTAACCAACAAGGGTTCAGAACATAACTAGAAGGCTAAATGTGTCAACTGCAGCAAGGATCATAGATGTTGCTGCTTGTATACCTATCACTCCCTATCTCTCTCTCACTAACTCTCTCTCAATCTCATTGAATCCAAATGAGCTCTCTCTTCCCTTTTTTTTTACCTTTTATGTTCTCTCTTTCTCCCCTCACACTTTGTTTCCCTCCCTAGGACATTAAAAATATCTTTCCTTTCTTCCCCTATTCCCCTATTTCCTAGTTATCCAAAGAGTTATCTTTTCCTTTTTTTTTTCTTATTTCCCACACATTAATGCCTCAAATATGATCAAATTACACAACTTCTAATCTAACCAATGCACAAAAAGCTTCCTAAAACTTCAACTAACCCTCAAAAGAGATCGAATAACCTCTGCCTCCCTTGCTTCCTACCTAAAAGAGATCGAATAACCTCTGACTCCCTTGCTTCCTCCCTAAAATCAAGTGTTGTTTTAGAGATTAACTTTTAGTTTGTCACTTAATTCGGAGAACGCAAGTACTCAAGCTTGAATCCATGTGTCCCGATAGTAATAAAACCAAAATGTCATTGCCATTGTCGTAGGCAAACCGCCAAGACCCACGTATTGCTTAATTACTTCAAGTGTTTTAAGCCGAGAGCTATGGCTACCTCTCACATAGCTATGCGCACTCTTCCACACACCAATGTAGTGAGCTTACATTCGAATCTGATCAAGTACCTCCTCCCACAAATTTGTTGATGGCTCTATGATTCAAGATGTAACCTTGAGCAAACTCCATCTCCAAGCTCCACGCTTCAACCTCCATAGCTATGTACTCAAGAAGGGGGGAAAAGAAGAAGAGGATGATGAAGAGAGAATAAGAAGAGCATCTCCACGGTCCCCCACTCCCTCACACATAGTCTCTCCCTCTCTCATGCACAAGAAGGAAGTAAGAGTAAGAAGCAAGAAGAGAACAAGTTTAGCCACACACAAGAATTGAAGGAGATGCAATGGCAGTGGAGAAAGAGAAGAGGAAGATGCAGGAGAGAAGAGCACACACAATGTAGGTGTTGTCAAAAATGATATGATAGACTTATTGCACTTTCATATTATATATGAATAAAGAATGGGCGGTCTATCTACATGGGTAGGCCCAGTGGCCTTTTACCCTAACAACCTCCCACTAAAGGGCCAATGGACCAAGTAGTGAAAAAACAAAGAAAAAGAAAAAGAGACAATGTGAGAAATCATGACATCTCACCCAATGCCCAATCGAAAAGTGAGCTGTGCAATAAGCATCGGGAACCTCTGTAGAAGAGCGAAGCATCTCCAAGTCCATGACATCCACGAGACAAGTAATCCAATAGCTCCATACAGCAGAGCAGTCCAAGAATGCTTCTCATGAAGCAAGCACAACTCATGAGTGCAAGGTTGTAATGCATAAACATCAGAGTAGCGCATAGGAGACAACTGAGAGCACATAAACTCTCCCAATTCAATCATAAAAGAAGGGCCAGCATCCCGACACATCTCAGACGGGGTCTCAAGATAGTATGCAACCTCAGTGAAGTGGAAGACTAATGTACGGCTTAGCATCAACCATAAAGTGCACTGAACGCGCATCAAGAGGCTTGAGGGATATCTATGTCTCATAAAAGATAGCATGACGACTATGTGTAGCTTGTTGGGCATCCAAATCCCATAACCTATAAGCTTGAAAGTCACCATCTCCATAACTAAGGAGGATACATCTGCATGACATAAGCATATCTGGCATACATACAAATGCCTGGCAGCCAAACATCCTCAAGTAATCATAGAAGGGTCTCATGCCACTCCATGCCTCATGTGGTGTAATACCATCCAAAGTCAGACAAGGAAGCAAGTAGACTACCGTTCATAAGGGCCTCATCCCAAAATACATAAGATAACCCAGTTGTGGTAAGCATAGAAGAAACCTTTGCCTGTAGAGTCAGGCACATGCCGTGAGTAATCCCGTAATATCGTGGGCATAGGAAATCAATGTCAGACTATTGATAATAGAAATGAAATCTGGGAGAGATAGCATGACTCTCATAATCCATTTACAATCACCTAGGCTTGCAACCAGCAGAATCCATAAACCTATCAAGCATAACTACAGCATCCTCAATCCGTACCAAGGGAAAATCCCAAACATGGTGGGTAGCGTGATCCATGAAGATCATAAAGTATGATGCTCTACCAAGTGATTGGGAAGCCATAGGTCCATATATTGCACAATGGACAAGATCTAGAGGATCATACCTCTCATGATCACCATGAGCCAAAGGGGCTCTGCAAGGACCATAAGTACAATCAGGGCAAGTATCAAGATCTACATGTGACAAAGGAGGTAGCATGGAGTCTGAACGAGACAAGCTCTCCATCTATCTATGGTGCACATGGCCTAGGAAATAATAGCATAACAATGCATGTGGTATCCAGATAACTACAACTATAGAATCTTCCACATGATAGGCATGCACTGGGTAATGAGAACCAACTCTAGCAAAAACCAAGCAACCACGACAGATCTTCCATGACCTATCCTGAAGAGAAACAAAGTAACCTTCATCATGCAACTGACTGACAGAAATCAAGCTCTTATTGAGCATGGGAACATGTAGAACATCCATGAGCATAAGAGAAGTCCCATTAGGCAAAGCTAGGTGTATGTCCCCTATACCAACAATAGCATAAGTCTACTCAAGGCCCAAATCAATACATCCATCAACCTCCCTGTAATAAGAGAACCATGATCTATGAGGGGTAACATAACAAGATGCCATAGAGTCCAAAATCCAATCAAAGGAATAGGCATGATCATTGAGCAAGTAAGTTGTAGGGAAACAAGATGACAAGAGTACATGCTCTATTGCATCATCATGGGTAACCACATGTACCTCACCACTTGAAAGAGTGGTAACACCTGCTGCATCGCTGACTCTCTGCTCATGTTGATTTTGTCTCTGTCTCTACTCCTCTCTAATCTATCACATTTTCTTTTAACATGCCCAAACATTCCACAATGAAAGCATACAACATCTGTAATAACTGAAGAACCTATAGAAGACGACAAGGAATCCAAGTCATTATGAATAGGCCTATCCATAGTATCCACGAAGCGCAAGGAGTCGAAGACTGCCCCAACAAAGGAAACCTGCTCATAAAGACAACCATCTGCAAGTACATCAGTGGTAGAAGCACACTGCAAAGACTCATGAAACCTCAACGGATGGGAGGACATAAAGGCATCAACCAAGGATGCAAAAGCTCCCACATGAAGAAGTGTCATAGCCAACTGCATGACATAACCAACCACAGTACGGTAAAGCATAAGACATCTATCATAAGAGCATACGGTATTCAATCATGAAATCAGCCCATAACCATATGCATATGCATAGCTCTGCAATACATCATGCCACCTAGGAACATCCAAGTCAAGTAAAGACCAACAAGTGGCAAAGCATCCTGCAAGAGTCAAGCTCCAAGAGAAGCCCAAACATCTGTACAACAACATCCAAATAAGCAGATCTGTAAGGTACAAGATAGTAGACAAAGTGCATAGACGGGGGTAAGCATGCATAGCCAGGGGTAAGCATGCATAGCATCTGCTCTCTCTGACATGCATGGGCAACAAGAGCCCAATTAGCATAGAGGCTAGGCAACAAAGAAGCAAGAAATCCACAACTGCATCCCAAGCACTGTAAAGTCCAGTAATAGACCAAGTAACCCACAATAAATCCAAGCACCAATGAGCATACAAAGCTCAATAAAACTCTACCAAGACAATGAAGCAAATCTGCTCAATACATGTCTGCATCAATTAAACATCCAGGGATCCATAACATCAAAGCATAAGGCCAAGTAGCATCCAAGGTTGTAAAGGAAAAAGCCAAATCAATGTCCAACTGCTCCACAAAAGTCCTCAAATGCAAGTCTTCTCAAGCCCAAACATCTGCCATACGGTAGTAGCATCCACCAAGACATAAACCCACATGGGTAGCCTAGGCATAAGCAGTCATAGGTGGAATGCCATCTGTAAATAAAAAATGATAGTGAACCATAAAATCGAGCTCTAATTTTTGCTAAAAAAACATTCCGGGAGCAAAAAGAACCATGTGGCATCATCCAAATACATCAATACATAACCCCAAATAGCTGGGAGCACCCCTGACCAATAGGCATAACCCAACTGTAACATATATAGCTTCAGCCCTGAAGTTTACAGCAATAAATAAATGTCCAAAAATAAGCAAACAGTGGCTCATTCCAAGCTCAAAACCATAGGCAAACCATAGGCATACTTTCTCATATGTATAGGCACCAACCGGGCATAATTAGGCATCAAATGACCATGTAACATAAGCATAAAATGTAATGACGAGGAGCTGCCCTGTTTTGGGCTACCTATGGACTATGTAAAATAGTCAATGGCTGAGAAAATTCAGCCCCAAAAGCATCTCACATCATAGGCATACATTTCCTTATATGTAGGCACCATCTGATCAGGTATCAAATGATATGAGTAAATAAGCATAGGCATGAAATGTTGGTTGCTACCTTGTTTTGGACAGATCCTGGGACTGTTAAAATAGTCCATGACTGAGCTAAATCAGCTCCAAGCTCAATGCCAACCATAAATATCAGTGCCCAAACCCAAAGCCAAGTGTCAGGAGGCTTCAACAAGCCATAACCAAGTTCCAGATAAAGTAAATGAGCTAGGGGTTGCTGTAAATGTCTTAGATAGTAGGCTCAAATCATGCTTGCTACTATTTATACAGCCAAGAGGAGCTCAAGGTCAAAGCCCCAAGTCATATGTAAGTGCCTAAACTCAATATCAACTGCGGAGGTCTCAATAGACCATATACAAGTGCCACGTGAGTGAGGAGCTACTATAGATCTCTATCATGCTGGAAAAAACGTCTGTCAGCATGGCGTGATTGCGCCAGTTGTAGATATGGGGCTGGAGGGACTGTTATGAAGGTTGCAAGTGGTGGGGGGGTCCCCAAGGGGCTAAAGAAGGCCACTAATCAAACCAAAGGTGGAGGGGAAGCTTCAAGCTTCACGGGCAAGCTCAACAATGGCTACCCTCTTCAAAACCCTGTTGTCCATGAAAATGGCTAAAGTGAATATCTCATACCTCGTGTGGGAAAGATTGAGAAGAGGTCGGGAAGTGCTCACGAAGGACGTGCTCTAATACCAATTGAAGGGGATGCAATGGCAGTGGAGAAGGAGAAGAGGAAGATGCGCGAGAGAAGAGTACACACAATGTAGGTGCTATCAAGAATGATATGATAGCCTTATTGCACTTTCATATTATATATGAATAAATAATGGGTGGTCTATGTACATGGGTAGGCCCATTGGCCTTTTACCCCAACAAGAATGAGCTTTTTTCTTCAGGCCATAGGGTTAGCCACAGAAGCATGTGGTTTATTGGATACATCAATTGTTTTTCCCGTAACAATGGGCAAGCTAGATACATGTAATCTTTCTCATTTTCTATGCTTTCTCACTAGTGCAGTAATAGCATCCTTAACATGTCTCCCCTCTGTTTTAGACCTTGTCTCTGTAGTCTAATCCTCTAACAAATCATCAAGCTTCTCTTGAAGCTCAGGATCTATCACTTGTAGAAAAAACTCACTTTTTTAACTTACAATAGCTTTTTGTTCTACAAGATCTAACTGCTCAAATTGCCTTTCAAATTCTCTTAATAACTCTGCAACCACCACGAGACCCTTATTAGATTGTAGAATCCACTCTTAGAAAGTCTTGCAGGTAATCAAACTAGTGTCTTCAATGTAAAATTCTTCCCTGAGTGTCTTCTTGAAAGCTACTCAGTCAACATCCTGCATGTACAATTGAGTAAGTTAGGCTTTCAATTCATATACAATGACCCATACAAAATATTGGCTCCATGCAAGTTGAGCCACCCCAAAGAATTCCATCTTTTTAGCATAGCTATGCAAATATACATATACATTTCTGCCATTAAACAACTTCATCTCATGCGCTATTGTACCAGCAAAGCATTCATCACAACAGTTTCTCTTTGAGCAGAAGCCAGGATCACTTGTTGTTATTGTACTTACATAAGCATGTTCATATTCTACACTAACTACTACAAACCATCAATAAAAATTGTGCTTGAAGGTTCTCCCATCTCGATTTCCTTCTAACGATCTTTCATGTCAAGCTCACCAATGTCAAAGGGGTCTTAGTCAAAAGGTTGTATCCACCAAGGATTAGAGAGAGAAGGAAGTAGAGAATAGGAGATAGAAGAGAAGAAAAGGATTAGGCAAGAGGTATGCAAGATAAAGACAAAGCTCAATTATTCAAAGCAGTATGTATTAATAGAACCTAAGAAGATAAACAAAATCCTTGTATGGGACTACTCAAAAGAAATCTCCAAGTATTAAATCTCTTAAATCTCCTTGGTTAGACCAAAAACATGCACCAAACACTAGCTTCTTCTCTACTACTCGGACAACAAATCTGATGGTTCCATTGGCTCCAAAAGGCAGGTAAAATCCCAAGATGCCTCTTCGAAATTTTCCCGAATTGCTCTTTCTTCTTCTTTCTGTTCGGAGTGTTGTTTGTTGCCTGAAACCTATGATCACACGTCATGCGAATTCAAAAGCTCTTCTTTCCTACATGAGATCTCCCAAACTAGCAAAAAAACAACTTGCTTTTTGCATGTCCCCCTATTCTAGAAGTTTTCTAAACCTTTTTAGGATATTTATAATAAATAATATCAAAAAAGACTAAAATTATCCAAAAACTTAGGTTTTCTATTTTTCTCTCCTTCCTTATTTTCTTCTTTTTTTAAATCTTTCTTCCTCTTTCTTCACCAGCCTTACTAGTCTTAGGCTCATCTCTCTCTACATTTCTCCTCCTTTTGGTTGTTGGCATCACATCTACAATTCTTTTTTTCCTCATCCTTTTTTTAAACAAGGATACAATTTATGGGAGTCTTGCCTTTCTCTTCTTCTATTGGATTTTGTGTTTGAGAAGAAGTATGGTCTTTAATTTCTATACCATAATCATTCTATCTATTTGGAAGGTTTTGAGGTAAACAATATATATCTCATCTTGTTGTTGGCGGATACGAACAATTTGTGCTTCTATGACCTATCTCCCCATAGGAATAACAAATCGGTGGTCTTCTAAAATATCCTCTTCCATTTCCTCCTCTCATATTTTCTTGATTAGTTTGTCCCATCAACCCCCCATTACCTCTTCCTAAAGGCGTGCCTCTCAAAGCTCCTAACCTCATGTTTTGCATTTGCCCAAGCTAATTTATCTTCAACTTTCAAAGTTAATTCAACATTCTATCTTGCTAAAATCTGATAATTTTTCCCATCCCTTTGCTAGTTCTGGTCTCTATTTTTTATGTTTGGTGTTCTACATGGTTCTCTCTTTTTTATTTTCTCATTTTTTCTTTCCTTTTCAATTGTTATTATCACTGTTTCTTTGAAAGTACTTGGCTCTTTAATTTCTAATTTTATTCTCACCTCTCCTTGTGATTTTTCCACAAAAATTTTTATTTTTAACATTTCGGGTGCACTCTCTCCTAGGCCTAGTGATGTGTTCCAACGATCCTAAAGTCTTGTGTATTCTAAGGCGACAAATTCTATGGTTTGGTATTCATTTTTCTGGAAAGTTTTTATTTTTTACCCAAGGTCCTAGGAAGTCTCAGACTCTTTGAATCAGTCAAGAAATACTTGCTTGCTAGCTTCATATTCCATAGGAATAGGAGGATTTCTCTATCTTAGACTTTTTTCATAATCTTCAAATCAATTTCTACCTTCATCCAAAAACTAAATTTTTAACATTTGAAGTTTCAAGGTTGAGTCAGTAATTCACTGCACTATACGTCCAAGCTCCAATTTTTTGAGAAATCAGTGACGATCCTTTCCTTTTGTACCATGAAATTCTAAAAAAGAACTAGCCATTAGAAAATGATCTCAAGCAAAACAATTCACAAATCACAAACAAAGTTAATTTTGGCACTCAACAGGTGGGGGCATTAAAAAAATATGTATCATGAGTAGTAATCGAGGAAAACCCTTGCACACACTTGAAAACAAGATGACAAGGAGTGTTGGTATTGTATATGACTTTGTTTACAAATGAAACTCAACTAAGATTTCTCAAATACGAGATAATCAACAATAGTTGTGTCTTATGTAGCACAAAGCAAGAAAATAATACTATAGAAAGACAAAGCTTACCTTTATTCTCGTAAATCCACAAGTCATATTACTTATATGATGCTCAAAGTTTACATGAACCACTCTCTTTAAAAAAAAAATCTTTAGCTTCAACATGCGACTCAACTTGGGTGTGACCCTCCTCTCCTTGTCACTATAGTAACAAGAGAAAACTCAAGAGAAGGACCCCTAATCCTTCATCCTTCATCCTTCCTCCTTATATAGTTTGTTAGCTAGTGATAAGCTTTTTAACTTTTCATGATGTTACCATCCTTTTTGAAAAGCTTCTTTAGGTAATTTTTTCTGTCTTTCAACATGATATAATTTTTCAAAACAACTAATTTTGTTTTTAATTGGCTTATCTTTTTTAACCTTTTATCATTGTAAAGGAATACACCAGCTTCCAGATGATGCTTTTCCTTTATCACATGTTGTGCTCCCCCCTAAGACGTAGGCAAGCTCTTACACCCTTGGAAGTCCAAGATGTAGAAGCCGAAAAATCGAAAATGGAAGAGAGTCCCAAGGTGAGAAAAATGGAAGAGAAAGGCACACTCAGAAAAAAATATGAAGACATGAAGTATAGGAAAAAGCCTCGAATGTAAAAGGGAGCACACAATAATAAGTGCACCGTAATATGCTAGCAAGAAAAGCATTGAGCACATTGTAATTTATTTTGTAAAAGAGTGCCGGTTATACTGCTATGTGAACACAAAGTGAAAAACACTAGAGTGCATCACTATTTTTTGCTTCAGGCTTGGAACCAATTAACATTACCCCTCTTACTATTTAAGTGCCAATCTTGTTGACTACTAGTCTAGTCACATTGGACATGCATGACCTATAGCTTAGTTATTTTTTATGTAAGTGCACTTTCGTTATCATGTGAAGTTTGGTGTTTGTTAGAATCAGCACAACAATAGTTATTTAGGCAGAATATCATTTTGTATTCATTATCATGTGAACTTTGGTGTTTGTTAGAATCCGCACAACAATAGTTATTTAGGCAGAATATCATTTTGTATTTGTGGAATGAATGAAGAAGAAGTGATTTATTTTGTGTTACATCTGTGTTATTTTTTGTGCACTCTATGTGATGTTTTTACCATGTTTCTTATTCAACTTCCACTTTTTATGATGTGCAAAAGTTCCCTCTATTGTTTTAGTTTCAGGATGTGTCTATGTTTGGTTTGGTATGTAACAAGACCAAAAAATACTTTGCTATCTTGCCTCCATATGTTTGTACAGAATAGATGCAAGTCAAAGTGTGGAAAAAATCCATTCGATTATGTCACATTGATATAGTTTCATGCAATGCCTTGTTGAACCTAGGCAATGTTGGTAGTTAGCACATCAAGGGGTGCATCTAGTGAATTTGCATGATGGAGCAGTTTCCCTTTACAATAAATGTCATTCTTATGTGCTCTAGAGCAAGATGTCTTCGGGCTCATGCCATTCATAGATGGGAAGAATTGCAGTGTGCTCAAGGATCTTTGAGGGCAAGGAGAAACAACAACAAAAAATGTGAAGTGGAAGTGTAAACAATTGGTTTGTCATGAGAGGTTTCACGTTAGGGTACTTATCCAGATTCTTTTATGAGTACATCTTCTAATGTATTACACTTGCAGGAGCTTGTTTTAGGAAGTCACATTCTCAATCAAATTGTTAATCCTAGAAAGCAATCACACTTTAATCCATTTCCATCCAAACCATCTAAAAAGCCATTGCCTACCAATATAGCTCCTCTAGTTGAGTAGACCAAGTTCTATGGTGGAAAGAATGAGGATCCAAATTGACATATAACACAATTTAAAATCTACTTGCTTGCAAGCAATCATGATGTATTATTCAATGATCAGATTAAAAAGACTTAGTTTGTAGCCACTCTGCAAGAGAAGGCAAAACCCATGGTGATGTCTTAGAAAAAAAAAGTTATCAAGTGGAAAAAGATGTTGGTGGAAGATTATGCCCATCAGTTTAAAAAATTATTAAATAGGATGGATGCCAATAATTAGATGTCATTTGATAATCAAATATATTTCTTTTTGAAGGGATTGAATGGTAAGATTTCAGGGGCAATCATGAATGTGGAGATAGGACAGTAGCAAAATTTGGATGTTTTGATTACAAGAGTAGCATAGGTGGAAAACCAGCTTGGTTTTGCCCATTCTCATTTTTAAACAAATGTAGGATCTGATTCAGAAAGTGATACATATAGTGAGGATGATGATGAGGAGGAGTATAAAACATGAAAGTGACTACAATGTCTTAGAATCTGATTCAGACTCTGATGATTCTGATGATGAAGGCCAGAAAAAAAAGAAGAATAAGTGTGTTAATAAATCTAAAGGTAAGAAGTCCTTCCATAAAACTTCTAAATCAAAATCACCATCCAAAAAGATATCTGACAATCAATTGGATAAAAAAAGAGCCGAGAAATTAAAAGCTTTAGGAGTTTCTAGGATAGAGAAGTAGAAGAAAGTTTGCCAGATTTGTAATAGCATTGGTCATGAAGCTAAATCTTGTTAGTACAATCCCAATGTGAGAAATCCATAGCCACATGCTAGAGTACAACAACCAATAGTAGTTCATTTTTTTGTTGTAAATAACGTGGTGCAAAGGGGGTTTAGGGGACCCCAAAGATTTTCAAATAGACCACCACTTGGAGAGCCAGTAAGGAGCTTGTCACTACTTTTGAATCAAGGGACATTTCATGGGGCCGTAATGTGAACTGTGGGTTAGGCATAGAGTTGAGAGAGGAATGCCGATAATGAAGAACCATAATGAAGGACAATCCGCAGGATCACATCATCTAGAGCCACCAACCCCAGTCATTGCAATTATAAAAAATTGTCATGAGGAGTAGGTAGACATGTCAAGCTTTGCAAAATATGAGGATACATAATTATTTCAGGAATTCCCTAAAGATCAGAAGTTCATGATGGCATCAGTTTAGATTGTGGACAGTGTTTCACAAGTTCATCTTCGGTGTGATTGTCCTACTTGTATGCTAGTTGAAGACTATCAAGAGGATGCTAATGCAATGACTTTGACAAGGGCTCTAAAGAAGACGAATTTAGATTGGGAGGTTCATAAAGATGTCCAGAATCAAGCAATTTATTAGGTATAATGGCTATAGAGGTATGAAATACATGTAGAAATAGACAACGAGGTTTAGGAGGAGGATTCCCTAAAAAATCCTGAAGCATTTTAGTTCAGAAAACCTAATGTTTCAAAAACAACAACACTTGAAGCGGGTGGATTTGAAGCATTATTTCATGCCCTAATTACATCATCATTGTAGTTGACACTTGAATATGTTTTAGACCTGATTCCTAGTTTTAAGGAGAACCTATTGCAAAAGTTGAAAGAACAATGCAAGAGTCTTAGTAAACATGAATTGGGTCAAGAACCCATGGATGATCTATATCATGCTATAATCTCTACTCAACAGCTAGTGGTTGATTAGGAAATCCCCAAAATTTAGGTGGAGTATATGGGAAATATGTTTAATGAAGTTCTTTTAGATGGCAGATCCTTAGTTAATATTCTTCCAAAAGTAGTTTAACTATCTCATAAATGTTCAGGTTTGTCTCTAGCTCCATTTTGGGTGAAGATGGCTGATCAATGAGGGTTACAACCATTAGGCATTCTAAGAAATCAATTAATCTGAATTGCGGGTTTTAAATTCAAGGTGAGTTTTGTAGTATTGCGTATGGACGAGTTTGAGGATGCTTATCAAATGTTTCTTAGAAGACCTTGGTTTAAGTTGGTTAATATGAAACCAAATTAGGGTTCAAGATTTATGATTATTCCGCATGGAAAAAAGGAGATTAAACTTTACACTCAAGGCAAGATGTTGGTCAAGACTAGTTGTGAGCCCATAGTGGCCCAAACAATTAATTTAGCTCTTGAAGTTGAGGATGATGAGGAAGTTTTTTTCCTCCAAGCTAATCCTATAATACTACTTGTATTTGAAATAGATGTGGAAAAGATAGTATAGGAATACTCCACTATTTTAGATGTGCAAGATTTACCTATTGTAACAAACATTCAGGAAATAGATCTAGACCTGTAGAATTCTATCCTATAAGCACAACATGTTCAAGATCATACAATAAAGTAGTTTCAAACTACTCTATTGTAGAGCAATAGAGCAGTTTCAAATTATTGAAGAATAAGAGGAAATGGTGAAAAAAAGTTATAATTGAGGCAAAGGCAATTTGAACATACAATGCAGCACTAATTTTCAAAATTAATTAATTCTAAAAATTAACTCATCCCTTAATCCATGCCCAAAAAATTGACCTTGCCCATCCAAAAATTAATTGGCTAGGCCATTTGCAACCCAAAGTGATCCGGCCGATGTTATAGAAGATGAAGTGGAAGAAGTGGATTTGGGTTTTGTTGATATCCCTAAACCTATTAAGGTTAGCATTTTTGTTGATCCTGAATTTAAGAAAGAGCTACTGGCATTGTGTAGGGAATTTGACCCTCAGATTTGTCGGCATCGGATCAATTAATAGAAAGATGCCAAACCTCTTGTGCAGCATCTTTATAGGATGAATCCTAATTATGAAAAATAGATTAAGGAGAAACTTGATAAATTGTTGTGGGTTGGATTCATTAAGCCCGTTAGTTGGGTTACTTGGCTATCTCCAATTGTTGTAGCTCCAAAAAAGAATGAAAAAATCCATGTATGTGTAGATTATCCGAAGCTAAATGCAACCACGATTATAAATCCGTTTTCACTTTTACTTGATGACATAGTAGGTCATCAGATGCATAGTTTCATTGATGGATTTTCTAGATACAACTAGATTTACATGCATCTAGAGGACATGGATAAAATAACATTCAAATGAAATGGGGTACCTTTGTTAGCATTGTTATGAATTTTGGCTTGAAAAGCAGTCCTATAGAGTTTCAGGAGGCAACACAGAAAAGTTTTGCCCCTCACTTGACTGCTTTTATGAGAGTTTTTCTAGATGATTTCTATGTATTTGGGAAGGAGGACAATTGTGTCATCTTAGGCTGTGTTTTGAAAGGTATCACTAGTTTCTCAAGTCCATATTTGCATCCAAGCATGGAGTTCTACTTGGACATATTATTTCTGAGGTTGCCATGTCAATTGATCCATAGAAAATTGAGGTGCTGATCAAAGTTCTGCCTCCCAAGTCATTTTAGAGGTAATGTGATTTGTTGGTCATATTAACTTGCATAGCAAAGTCTACTACCTCACTAATATTTGTGCCTCACTTACCATGTTGACTTGTAAGGGGGTACATTTTGTATGGAGAGATTCTTAGAAAAAGTCTTTTGATGCATTGAAGAAAATGTTGGTGGTTGTGCCCATTGTACAGCCTCCTAAGTGGCATATCTCTTTTCATGTTTTTGTGGATGCCTCCGATGTTGTAGTTGGTGTGGTTTTAATGTAGGATGAGGGTCTAGGACTATTTTGACCAGTTTATTATGCAAATTGAAGGCTAAGTGAGATAGAGAAGAACTATTTTGTGATTGAGAGAGAGGCTTTGGGGATGGTGTTTTCTCTATAGAAGTTTAGTTATTTTCTAGATAACAAAGTTATTTTTCATGTATATCATCATGCCTTACTTTATTGCTAAACAAGCCCCAAAGACCTGAATCCACATATCCCTTAACTAGCATGCATAAGTACTATGGCAAAGCGACTATCTAAGCCCTACCCACATCATTGTGCCTTGAAGTGAGCCACACTAAGATGCTAAAAAGTAGAGCCTAGATGTAGTACTAGGAGTACTCAAAGCCCTCTTGTGTGGTTGCCTAGACAGTGCAATACATAGATGATAAAGGGAAACTAAACGAAATTCATAACTAGGGAAAAAGAAGTCATGTTGCTTATTCAACAAAAGTGGGAACAATAATTTCTAAAGCAGGACTAGCAGAGGGATTATCAAAATTTAGTGCCTCCCAAACCTTAACATTTTCTACATCCATCTCCTTATTCTCTATTATACAATCAATAAACCCTGATATGTTTTTAGATATAGGTTGTTGCAAAGTCACCATTAGAACATTGCAAACATTTTGCAGTAAAATCCTCAAACATCTTTGGGTGATCAAAAACATGTCCTCCTACACACTTACAACATTTGATCACAAATTTTGAAATATCATCCTCTTCTTGCATATTAACCTGTCCTTGATTTGCAATATTATCAAACACTATCTAGTACACTACTGGAACTACAAAACTCTACAATTGAGAACTGATAGGATGAACTATTGAACTCTTTTGCTAATGGATCCTAACACCAAAACCACCATCTACAGATTTAGATTGCATGTCCAAAGACTTTTCATGTATAGTCTAGAAGTCAACCAGCTATTTCTGCAAGACTTTTGCTCTTTGTTGTTTAGTAGTAATTTTAGCTTGTAATACATCTTGACAATCTTGCTTCACTTGAACTAATTCATTCTACAAGTGAGCAATTTGATTACAATAATCCTAATTAACCATGATCAATCTTTTTGCATCCTCAAAAATAAATGATCTCTACAACACTTCATAGGATCTACTAACTACCACTCCCAATCCGCCACTATAGTGTTCCAAGTTTGTTTTGTAGTATTCAGAACCTAAGCTTGTAATGCATCATGATCTGCTACTAAGATCATAGACCCCTCAATTTCCACATCAAGGTTGTGTAGAACCTATCTTTCCAATTATTGTTGTTCCAACATCTGACATCTTGTCAACAATTCAACATTATTTTGGGCCAAATTAGAATACTCTTCTACAACTTTTACATTCAACTCTTTTGACAATTGCTCAAACAACTGCATAGACAACTTAGTATGAACCAACTACTTCTCTAACATGTCTTGAGCTTTCTACCTAGATTCATTATTATTAGTGGCATGATCTCTATTCACTTGCTACAAATAGGTAGATAATTCAATCACCTTAGCAACTTCATGATCACAATGTTGCCTAAGATCAGTGTAGATATACATTTCAATTGAAACCTTGGAAGGAAAATGTTCCACAAAATATTGAACATCCGTGAGTTTGCCCAAAAATTTTGATACATCCATTTCTAACATCCTAAAGCCTTGAACTACTAAAAAAGGACTAGATTGCCCTGATTTTGGCTCTCCCAATTTATGAATGTTAATGGGTCATGTGGGCATTGAACTAAGTGTTGTAGCAAACTTAGTATCTAACTTGATCTTTCCTAGCTTCAATACTATTCTCTTAGCCACAGATTTTGTTACCAATGCTGAGTCAAATGCATCTACAATCTATTGGCGAGTATTACTGGTAGTGGAAGGATTGCTGACATCATTATTCTCCTACTTAATCTTCTCACTAGAAGATGGTGGAATCTTGTCTTTCCCCTTACTTGTCACATAGGATTAGTTTGCAAGACTGTAGGTTGCTCTTCTGTTGCATATTCATACAGGGCCCCTAATACCATCCCAAGTAGACTTCATTGCTTAATTTTTTGGGTCCCTCTTAGATAAACTTCTTGCATGATCTTCTCATAAACCTCACATATCCAATTAGGGATTGCTTCATTCTCATCATACTAGAGTATTATGTAGGTATCTCAACCAATCAAGTCTATCTTCATGATGCATGATCCTCTCCACCATGAACTAGTGAAGACGAAGCTTCCTGAGAGGTGGTAGTTCCTTGAGGGTGTATACTCTTTGTGTTCCTATAACCTTGCCAAATTCTTCTCTCATCTCTTTGGTTGAGGATTTCCACAACCTAGGTTTCTCATTGCATGGAAATTTCAAGATTTCACCCACAAGGGTAGGAGTCAACTCTACCACACTGCCCAACCAGCCCTTAGATTCCCAAAGTGAATCCATATGCATAGGTGCAAAAAGATTTTGTTGCTAACACACCCAAGGCAAATCGAAAAAATCCCAGAGACCTATCTCTTGAAGCCATTATTGTGTCATACCATTGGATAGATCAAGGGATACTTGGGAATCTTGAAACAATGCTCGGCCCAATGGAGATGGGATAACTAGTAGTCCTCCTTGGCTTTGGGATTCCTCTTCTTCTTTGGTCATTGACTGCCTAGAGGTTGCATCAAGATCCTCATCGCTTTACATCTTATGCACTATAGATAGCTCCCTTGACTAAGTAGTTGCATGTGGGAGATGAGTTCTTTGTTTGCTACCATGTGAGCCCCCGTCACCATAGCCACCACTAAGTCCCTCAAGTGGTTTAAACACTGCACATGAGAAAAGATGTTATATCACAAGCGATGGTCAAGGAAAACCCTTGCACCACACAACCCAAAAATGAGACAACAAAGAGTGTTGGTAATGTGTATGACTGTATTTATGAATCAAACTCAACTAACAATTGTCAAATATGAGATAATCAACACCACTTGTGTCTTATGTAGCACAAAGCAAGAAAATGATACTATAGAAGCACAAAGCTTACCTTTATTCTCGTAAATCCACAAGTCATATTACTTATACGATGCTCAAAGTTTACATGCACCACTCTCTTCAAAAGAATCTTTAGCTTCAACATTCAAGTTGGGTGTGACCCTCCTCTCCTCGTCACTATAGCAACAAGAGAAAACTCAAGAGAAGGGCTCCTAATCCTTCATCCTTCCTCCTTATATAGTTTTTTTTAGCTAGTGATAAGCTTTTTAGCTTTTCATGATGTTACCATCCTTTTTGAAAATCTTCTGTATGTAATTTTTTCTGTCTTTCAACACAATATGCTTTTTCAAAACAACTAGTTTTATTTTTTATTAGACTTATCTTTTTTTTGCCTTTTATCCTTGTAAAGGAAAATGCCAACTTCTAGATTATGCTTTTCCTTTATTGCATGATGTGCATCCCCCAAAAAATGGAAGCAAGCTCCACAGCCTTTGCCATCTTATTTTCTTGATAATCCAGCATACTTGTGAAGCTCAATTTAAACATGCCGGACCCCCCAGTATTTCCTTTGAACTCCTCAGTCTGATCTCTTTCTTTGATGTTGCGCCTTCCTCTACAGATACTTGAATCCAAGAAGCTTTGCTTTCTTTCTAATTTGTGAATCTCCTTCATTTTTTTCCTTTTGATATCTTTTTTTGTTATAAGCTTTGCATGCAATTAATTGCATGCAAAATGAAGCCTTTCTTGGTCGTTAAGCATGATTCTCTAGTCTTGATCACCTATATAAAAAATAGAACTATAGTCTCCTCGTCTTTGCAGGACTATAGCCATCTCTTTTTGTTGGAGTTGCCACCTCCTCTAAAATGGTATTTGTGAAGTGAAAAATAAATTGTTGGCAGGCTTCTCAATGGTAAAAGACGGTGAAACCCCTAGCACGCATTCCTTCATGGCATCAAACTTTGGGTAAAGCTGCACTAGATTATTGTTTTCAAGTGCAACATATCTCGACCATGCATTCTTCTCATACACATCACCAAATGAAAAACTCCCCTAGACATTTTCTTGAAAAGATGAAGCTTTGACCTCCTTCAAGGAATACCCTGATAGGTTTTTTTGCACCTTGTGTAAGTCACCATGATAGGAAGAGCAGAGGAATCTTTGCCCACTTTAGTGTCAACATGTTCTCTTATACTATAGTTATGATTTCGGTCAAAGGTGGCCATAGCTTGGGAACCATTAACCTTCCTAACAACATTGTCATAGGCTATGGTAGCCTTCTCCGCCTCTTCCCAAGAAGCATGGTCTTCTTCTGCTTCACTATCATCTTCATTCACTAGTTCCTTTCTTGAAGCCATATCAAAGTTCTTTGCTATTCCTCTATGCTCATAAATTCTTATGATTCCTCTCCCTCAATCCTATATTTCACCTTCCTTCCTAAGCCAAGGTATACCTAAAATAAGTAGAAAAGCACCCAAACTAGCTTGCATAACATGACAAGTTATTTTCATAGCTACTACATACACATTGACCTCCAAATCCCAAATTATTCCTATGCATTTTACTTTAGAATGATTTGCAAGCCTGATCTAAAATCTAGATCCTGGAATTATTTGGAGTCTGAATTGTTCTACATATGCTTGTGTAATCGCATTGACTTGTGCTCCTCCATCATTATATGCATCTCCTATATTCTAATTTTTATATTTGGCATCAACCATAGGACAAATATTAGGTAACTCATCTACACTCAAAATTCTTACTGTTCCTTTCCTTCTTTCTTTCTCTTTTGGATTTACTATTTTTTTCCATTGTCCTCTCATCCTAGGGCACAACTCCATCAGTTGAGCTAATGTTATATTTTCTTTTCTACCCATCAAATCCTTTCTTAGATCATAGTCACTTTCCCCTTCCCCTAAAGGGATATCAGAAGTATGATAATGAAAGAAAAGAAAATTTCCAAAAGAAGTAAGAAAAAAGTAGAGAAAAGAGAGAAGGGGGTTATAATTTAGAAAAAGACTTCAAAAATTGAGAAAGCATAAGTAGCAAGAAAAACGACAAGGATCGCATGGTATGAAAAACAAGAAATATGCCGACATTGAAATATCATGTGGCTTGATGCCATGAGATATAAAATTTTAAAAAATCAGCTCAAGCTCACTCCCATATAAATTGTAAATTTAGGGCACATTTAATAGTGTGTGAGTGCATGAGTTAGGTTTTTTTGGAAAAATAGATAGTCTAACAAGTCGCAAGACCTTGAGGGCAAGCTTAAGAGGGACAGACAATAGGCACTGATGGAAAAGTAGTCCTTGCTTAAGGTTCAAATTTCAAATTCCATGTATAAGGTTGAAAAATTTTATTGTAAATCATTCCACACAACTAAGAATCAAAGGCTTATCTCTTTTCTATACCTCTGTGTCAACCATCTATGTGCTTCTACCATTGCATGTGAACTAGGCTGAGAGAAATAGGGAGCATTTTCTAGGTGAGCTTGTGAGCTTGTTCTCCTACATCTTGTTTGCAATTCCATCTCTTCTCCTCACCTTCTTGGGATTTTTTCCTAGTTTGAGAGGTAGAGAGACAAAAAGACTATGACAAAGGCCAAAGAGCTTGAGGGGGCTTGGGAGAGGGTGTGAGGGAGAGAGAAAGAGAGGGAAAACTCATTTTAGCTTAGAGGAATAAGTATAGGAGATCAACTTCTTATGCATGAAGGATGGATGATTGAGAAGTGTAGAGCTTATGAGTGTGATCGATGGGATTGTCGAAGCTTTGGGGCTCATCATCTAGACTACAATGTGGTGAGTTCTCTTGATCTAACTATTTTCTTACTTTTTTATTCTTGTTGATAGGCTATGGACAACTATCCACAGCTATCCTAGCAAATGAGATTAGATGGTAGGAGAGCTTGCAAGGTGAGAGACCATGAGAAAACTCAGCTAAAGGGCGCATGATCAATATGTGTATTCTGTCTAGATCCAACATGTAGGTGAAGTGGTCTTACAATTACTCTCCCTATATATATATATATATATATATATATGAAGAGGAAGGAAAATTAAAAAGTAAGAAAATGCATTCCTCGCACTCTCTTCCTCAATTGCACATTCACTATTTTACCCTCACCCCATAAAGGAATGGATTAAAAAATGGAGAATGGAAAGAGCTTCACCTAGCAAGTACCTCACTCTCACACTCACTCTTACTCTTCTCCTCCACTTTCCACAAGCAAGCAATGAGAAAGTAAGAAGCAAGAGACTCAAGTATGCACACACGCACATAAATAGATTACTCTATTATTTTTCATCCTTTTTATACTAAATTTTAGGGTTTTCACCACATTTGCAAATCGCACCCACTTTATGGGGCTCATGATCAATCTTATTCAATTAAGCATACATTTTTAAAGCTTGTTTTTACTAGTCTAAGGTGAAAAATTAAATAGAGCACCTCATTACAATCCTCGCATGCTTACAGGTTGATGAGCTTATGAAGATAATACAATTTGCATGGGAATGAACCCATGGATCTCAATAATTTTACAACAGTATTAGAGCAACTATAACATATTGGAGTACATTATCATTGCACAATGCAAACGCAATGCCTATAGTTAATCTAATACAATCCAAAAAATATATTCTTTCCAAACTATTTTTAGCACTTCATACTTGCATACTTGAAACTAGGGGTGAAAGGGTTCAACTTTGTGATAAGGGTTGCTTAACTTGTTGTGCATACTTGACTCACAAAACAAAACAACAAAAATACTCACATGCATTCACTCGGTGCTTGCATCCTTCTTTTCTATTTGCAATTAAGAATTTTGATCTCCCCCCTATAGTCCAACAATCACAACATGGTGATGATTTGGATAGCTCTCCCTATCATCTCTAGAATACACTTTATGACTCAATAAAAAGGTGGCCTTAGCCCCTTGGTCCTTCAAGCAAAAGCTTCTTCATGAGATGCACTACTGGCCTTTTGGGGTTGTTTAAGACTCATGACAGGGTGAGGAAGAAATGTTAGTGGAAGTCATTATGGAGAGATGTTAATGAATATGTCACTCAATGCATAATTTGCTAGTGGAGCAACATGAGCTCCCTTAAGCCCTATGCAGTACTTCAATCCCTTCTAATTCCTAAAGCAAAATGGGTGCACATCCCGTGGACTTCATTAAATGTCTTCCCACAACCAAGCATGATTGGGATGCCGTTTATGACATGGTGGATAGACTCGTTAAGGCAACACATATCATCACCAATGTTTTTCTTTTAGGTAAATTTTTGCTTTTTTAGGCTAAAAATATGGGTCCCCATACAAATCAGGTGAAAATTAGGGTCATTTTTTAGCCCCAAAATCATAATGGTCACCTAATATTGAAACTTTTGACATAAAAAATGAGTTTTTTTCCCTAAAATGGTTAATCTATAGAGGAGTTATATGAACATCCACAGACATCCATAGAAAAGTATATAGCAACATGTGATAAGGTACCTCTCAACTTGAGGACCTCATTACCAAATAATGATCAATTCTAGAAGAGAGATCTTCAAAAAAAAGAATCAATCTTAAAAAAGAATTAATTATCATCCCCACTATGGCCATGACACAAGGAGCATGGGATCAATGGTTACACTTGGCTAAATTTTGTTACAAAAGTATTGTGCATCAAAGAATTAAAATTGCATCTTTTGAAGTGATGTATAGCTATAAAGTTTACATTCCCTCCACCTTGCTCCAAGATTGTGTTACTTCCCAAGCACGAGAAGAATTGACCAAAATGGAGGCTTTAGTGCAAAACTAGAAGAGAGTTCAAGACATCATGAAGGCCTATGCCAAGATTGTGTTACTTCCCAAGATTGTGTTACTTCCCAAGCACGAGAAGAATTGACCAAAATGGAGGCTTTAGTGCAAAACTAGAAGAGAGTTCAAGACACCATGAAGGCCTATGCCACACTAAAAATGGATGCAAGTTGGTTTACCACTTCTACGGGTCATACTTGATTCTTGAACAAATTGGTGGCGTGGCCTACTTCCTTCAATTGCCCCCTACTACCCAAATCCATAACTTCCTTTATAGATCTCAACTTTAAAAATTGACGGCAAGTGCTTCTAAAGTGATGGAGAAGCTTCCCCATTAGATGAGGAAGGTTTGATCATATACATACCAAACAAGGTTGTTGGCAAGAGGGAGGAAGTCATGCACACTAGGGTGCTTCAAAGAGTACCTTATCAAGTGGCAAGGCCTCCCAGATGATGAATCCTTCTAGGTCCTGTCCTCCTATCTCGATGATCATCCCCACTTATTGATGTTTGGAGATCATGCCACCTTGGAGTATTTTTCTTATATACCTCAAATCTTTTGGTAGAAAGATGACATCTACATATCCTTAAATCACATATTTTGATCTGTATTTTTTTAATGCATTAGGACATCTAGAGTTTCGCTATTTGAATTAACATATGGTTTTCCTTATGTGAATTCTTCTGAACAAATTTGGGTTGCATAAAATTTACATTCAATCCACTTAAATTTTTTGAGATGTAAGGTAAGAAGGGTTCCCCTCATTTGGAGCCTTCCCCTCATTTGGGGCCTTCCATTTGAAACCTAAGGTAGGGATTTCATTTTCAAGCCTTTATCATATATAATATATACTTATTTGATTTTATAGTGTTTCTTCTATTGTAAGTGTACTTGACTTTTATACATATCTACTCCTTTTGACTATCACCATGCTTTTGAAGATTAGGAGTGATTGCAATGCACTTTGTATTGTTACTAAACAAGGCATCATATGAAGAACTCTTTCAAGGGTCTAGAGCATATACCCAACAATGATCATATAGACATGTCTTCATCAATTGTTTATTGAGATCAAGCATGGAGGATATTTCTTTGAGTAGAAAACAAACATAGAGGATGTACTCAGTGTTTCTAAATTTTGATGGTTGAGTTTGACATATGCTTATATTCACGTAGTTGCACACTCACATGATACCCATTAATTGGGCTAAGTATGAGCACACGACTTATGCTACTTTGTGATGCTACATCTATTTGGAATGCTATCTACACAATGTTCTATATTTTATTAGAATTAAGTATAATGACCTTTATCGAGTATGTGTGCATCAACAAGTACATGGCAGTGTTTTTCAACTATAGGTGTAAGAAAAAGTGTGAAGACCAACACATCATCGCCCCTTTTTGCTAAAATATTGCTCATAGCTTTTCGCATTGCCTGACATGTCCATACGATGGTTGTAAGAAAGAAATATATCTTTCCATTAAAGTGCAATTTGCAACTTTCAATACTACTTTACATGTTGGACTAAGGAAGCTAATGTTCCTAATTATTCTTCAAGCAAGAAAGAGCTTCATTTTTTATTAGGATGAAAGCTCTCTTTGTTTGAATTGAAACGCATTTCACCAAAATTATGTGGACTTATGGGTCAACCCTTTTGGGGCCAATATTTTGTTGCACATGTGTTAAGCAAAACATTCCTTTCATGTAAATGGTGTACACATACTTTTTGTTGCCATTCTACTATGATTGTTATATAGGTGTAATTTGGATGGTAATATTGTAGAGGGAGAGAGAGAGAAAGAGGGGGGTGTTTGTGAGCAGTTGTGAGGTCTCTTAGCAACAAATCATCCTAGTGGTTTGAAGCCACATTTACCTATACAAAGTAACCATACCTTTAGACATCACCAATAAAATAGTGATCGTGGACTCCAACATAATAATGTCATGCAAGAATATGGATAAGAAAGTTGTAGCTATCACAGAAAAACAATTGGTGAGCTTTGAAACATTGAACTATGCACTAAGAACTTTGCATTGTAAAAATCACGATCACTTTTGTACACTTGTACAAGGAATCTGGTAGGTTGAGGGGGGCTATGTGAACCTACCCTTCTTAGTGCCTAGACTTTGTTGTGGAACTAGAGTGGTTGTTGTTGGGTGAGGGACTATGTGAACTTTGAATCATTCCACTTAGTTTTTACTTTCTACACTTTCTTGTAGGCCTAGAGTCTAGAATAGGAGGAAGTCCCTCACTCCTAGTAGGAAGGAACCTTGGGCTTTGTCTTGGAGTGAGAGTCTAACCATAGTAGTTCCAAATCCCAATTAAGAATGTGCAAAAGCTGCAAATGAGAGGAGAAGTTGTTGATGGAAGAGTAGTACGAGTTACAAGTTACAAGGATTGAAAACCATAGAAATTGAAGGCAAGGTTGAAGGAAGTACTCCATGGAGGAAAGAGTAGACAATGTGCTGATGGGAGGGTGAGTCATGACTCATCATTATGTATGGAGGCAAGGAGGTACTACACCTACATGGAGAAAAGGATATAGACAATATGCTAATAATAGGTGGTGTCATCATCAGTGTCTTCTTTATCACGACTGTGGGTGTACTCTCGAGGTTTAAAAATTGGTGGTAGAAGGGATCCCGAGCCTATCATCGCGTGTCAAAGCAGGCAAGGCCAATTCGATCGGCAGACAATTAAACCGCGCCTTGATTATGCGCCTTACATCTCTCAGCTCTGATTGATGAGACCCCGATCAATCAATCTTCCTTCGAGCTTTAACTAAAATAAATGTCAGGACAGTACATATGCTGGGATAATACAGCCAGCCTTATTTTCCTAGCTAATCTCATAGGATTTGTTCATTTACCCCAATGATAACATTTATTCCAACACCAATTCCACCATGGAGCTCCGATACCACACATAGCTGCATTCTTCACAATGGGACACACCCATTCCACCATGGCGCTCCAATACCACATCACAATGGAACACACCACTAAGTGCATAGGTCCAAAGGCCTCCAACTATAGACATAGAGACAACCTCATTACAGAGCCAAGATGGTGTGCATTCAGCATGGCTAACAGGTAAGCAACTCCTAACAAATCATTCAACTGCACACCGTTCTGATTGTGTCACACCATTGGCTACACACTTAGCAACTTCTAATGCATCTTCTTGTGGCAGGTTGGCATAAGATAATGAGCCACATCTGTGTTTCGCTTCCTTCAAGTACCTACTTCTTAGGTCTAAAAATCTTAGTCCTAGAAATCAATTACTTTTCTTTTGAGTCGACGTACAAATAAAGGAGACCATTTCTATCTATCTAGAAACCACATTAAGTTTACAAATAAATATCAACTCATTCCTTTCTAACAAAGCCTGTCGAATGTAATTAGTCACAATCCTGTTGCAAACAATAATGAACCAAAGCCATACTATCTTCTATTTCTACAAATTGGTTTCGAGATTTTCTAAGTGAGAAATCGCTAGCGATATCTACAGATGTACCATTTACTCTAGCCATGACAATCATATGCTTGACATTTCTACCTTCTTCTCTCCTCCTTCGCTAGATTTTTGTTCTTAGCCTTTTGCTATTAGATGTTCCATCCTATGAGTGTTCTCAACTGAAGTTATTAGTGTTCTTGGTTTTGTGTATTACATTAGGTGTCATTCTACTTGTGAGCACAACTATCATAGCATTAAACCACACATAAAGTTTCTATTTGAGATCCCCAAGTAGTTTTTCTCTAAGATTTGCCATCCTGTTAGATTCTTATTATCCATGAGATTTTTTATTAAATTGATGAAGGACAAGATGGGGGTTACTTCAAGAAAGTGGTTCCCTTGGGAAGACACTGACCAACTTATGTCCTTAGGTGATCAAACATTAAGTTCACTTTGGATGAAAAAATGCATGCCATCTTAGCCCTTGTTGGCTGAATGGGTCTTTATACTCTCTTTGTGCTTCCCCTGCAAGATTTTATATTTCGCATCACTCTTATACTAAGTTACTTGTAGGTGTCTATTCGCTTCTTGAGAGCATTTGACAGATGGGATTCTTGCTTCTTCTTGCTAAGCTTCCAATCTTGCTTTGCCATGAGACTCTAAAGATCAATTCTAAGCTTGTTCCTCCTTATTATGATGATGTATAAATAGGTTACTTGTCAAGTATTAGTTTTGGGTCCCACTAGTTGACTGAAGCATCTTCCCAATAGTTCGATTCAATATGCTTTGAGGGTCTTAAAACTTATATAAAAGACACTTTTTCAATGTTTGGGTTTGCTTTGAAGATCACTCTTTCTTCCTTGGTCAATCTCCGCAACTAGCTAATCCATATGTGGGTTACAAGGATAACCCTATTTGGAGTCTAGATACATGAGGTATAACTAGATGAAGTTGCAAAATTTTTCCAAGTCCTAATGATGGTAGTTGTGGTGAGAGATGTTAATCATGATCATCCTGAATTATTGTTATATGATTTGACACTTGGATTTGAGGTATATTTGATGTACTTGGGCTTTGTTCAATCGCTTCGAGCTTTCATGTTTGGATATTGAAGCTTCATTTGACACTTATGCTCCCGGAAGTATTTGTGGTGCACTTGGGCTTCCTAGATGCTTTGATGTATATATCTTGAGCTCTACTTGCTCACTTTGCATTTTGGATTTGCTATTGGATGCAAATTGCCTCTTGTATACTATTGGATGCAATTGCCTCTGCTTGTGGGCTGATTTGATTTTGTATGCTTTGGACATGGGAAATTACCTCTCTCAATAGTTTGTCAATTATGTATATGCTTATGGTATGTGTTACTGACAATTTGAGCTTGTGGGCAACCTTTGGTACTAATGGTCTATTGTTAAGATAGTAGCTCAACTCTTCCTGTAATTATGTCCAACTTCTGGTTTTGATCACTAGTCGGTTGCTAGGCACAAGCAAGTTTCACCAGCTCTACGAGGTAGCAGAGCCTTAACATACATAGACCTGACATAGGGGTATGCTAGCATCACGAGTTCAATAGTACATCATACTAAAAGAAGAGACTACCATATACACTAACCGAGATAATACTTAATCAAAGAAAAGGAATGCTCATATATTCCAACAATGTACTATAGGGTTCAAAATGAGTCTAGAGCATGGGGTACATCCCAAAAGGGTAATCATTCACAAAAAATACATGAAAATAGACTAACAATCATGGCTACCATCACAAAAGTACAATGAATGAAAGAATGCAAGGTAACCTTAGAGCATGGGAAAGCTTAGGTCCAAACAAAGAGTCAATGGAAGATAAGAAAGGGAAGAGAATGCAAACAATGGGAGAGAATAAGAAGAAGAAAACACTTCTCCTCTCATCCTTTTATACCTTCTAGTGCCCATAGATTGACAATGGCTTTGGAGGGATCTTCCTTTTATAGCCCAAGAAGGTAGTCTAGTTGGCCTATCCGCGACCATATTATAAACCTTCCCTAGTTGGCCCATGAATATTCCCTTTATCATTGTGCATGGCCCCCTTGAGACCCCCAGTCATTAGGATTTTTCTTAATGTATCTGAAGAGGTTTATGGAGCTCATGTTTTACTTAATGCAGGGACTTAGAGGGAGATTGGTGAAGTATTGGATACATATGATTTGTAGGACATAGTTACCATTTCTAAGACAGTTCATGAGGTCAAGGATATGCCTTTAGAGGATGTTCGATGTGATGCTCTACAAATGGAGAATATTTCAGATGCTTTGTCAGAGGCCTTGATAGGCAATTCAAAGATGCTTCAAGATGTGGATTGCTTCACTATTTTCCGTGATGGTCAGCATGTGTTGGTTGCAAGTGAGGCTCAGTTTATGTTTGATGTGGTACACAATTGTCAATATAAGCAGATATCCATGCGCTAGACTTTGAAAGAGCAGGCATGTTGTCATGTATTTGTTGATGGGTGCATTGATAGCTTGTATATGGAGATTTAAAAAACCTTTAGTATATGATGCACATCCAAGGCCTGATGACCCTAGAGTGGATGCTTGGTATGGTGTTAGAGCTCTGCAATGCTAGTTATTTTGATCTATGATCTAGGGGGATGCCTTCTTATGTGCATGATGAGAGACAAGTTGACACTATGGGTGTTTGACCCGAGTGGTGCACCAGTGGCACATACCGAAGGATGTGCAAGTTCAAAGGGGGTGGATGTTGTGCCACTACACTGACACATTGTGAAAAACCCTGGAGTGCATCATCATCCAACTTTCTTATTAATCTAGAGAGTCAATGTTATATTAGTTATTAGTCTTCATGTCCATAGTATGGATAATTCCAAAATACGGGTTTTTAAGATAATTTTAGCCTATTTTTTATATTTTGGATATTATTTCTTATAAATATCCTAAAAATGTGTAGAAACTTCTAGAATAGGGTGACATGCAAAAAGCAAGTTGCTTTTCAACCAGTTTGGGAGATCTCATGCAAAAAGAGGGGCTTCTTAATTCACACGATGTGGATTCATGGTTTTTAGGCAACAAACAACACTCTAGACTGGGAGGAAGAAGAAGAAATGATCTAGGAGAATTCTAACCAGATGTCTTAGGGTTTTACCCCCCTTTCAAAGCCAATAGAACCATTAGATTTGCAATCTGAATAGCAGAGAAGAAGCTAGTGTTTGATGCGCATTTTTGGTCTACTAGGCAGCTCCAGGAGACCTAATGCTGGAGATTGCTTTCGAGTAGTCCTAGACAAGGATTTTTTATATCTTCTCAGGTTCTATCAATACATAGTGCTTTGAATCATTGAGATTTTCTTTATATTGTGTAAAGGCTTTGGCAGATTTGAATCCCTTGCATGTTCATTTTCTTCTCTTCTATCTCCTATTCTCTACTTCCTTGTCTCTCTGATCCCCAATGGATATACAACCTTTCAACTAAAACCCCTCCAAAAATGCATCTTGTTGGATCATTCATTTTTAACTTCTCCAATCTTAGAGTTTGGGATTTCCACCCTCCCACCTTGCATGGAGGGGTGTATCCATTTCCACCTTTCATGGAGGTATATATACATTTTCACCTTGCATGGAGGTGTGTAGTTATGTCCCACCATCCCACCATGGCATTGAGGCAAGTTTCTTGCACCATGTTAGCATGAGGTGACTTTCATGCTGCAGCTTATCATTTATTCTCAGCCAAAGTCTATGGCTTCCCTTTTCACGTATTCATGGTTTCTTGGACATTTTCTTCATATATGTGGTAGAGAAGGCTATGGCTTCTAGCATTCCATGCTTGTGAGATGTTGCCTTTATCACACTACTTACTTGGGAAGCAATCATGGACACACAAGGAATAGTGAACCTTGTGACTTAGTACAAGACATACACGCATACTTAAAGTCTCTATATTAGTAGATTATATAAGCAAATGTGGAGAGTTGATGATCTAGAGCAAAGACTTGATTATCTAAAGCACATAGTCTCTCTCTATATATGCAATCTCCTATCCCATAATGCATACAACATCCATCAAGCATTGAATCCATCATATCAATAGTTGTGAAAGCCAATGTAAGCACATGAAGCACCCTGTAATGGCCCTCCCATGTTAACATTCAAGAAGAAACTTCTTATCTTCCTCCTTATCCATTCTCTAATTCAATGCTTGCTTTTTATGTATGTGTGAAATCATGGCTACAAAATGTAGGTCCAATAATCACTACTATTCGTAGGCCTAATAGTCACTACTATTGAGGAGAGTGCCCCTTATGGTAACAAGTAGCATCAACACAAGAAAGGTTGGTAAGGGTACTCCAACAAGTGGGGTCCCAAAATGACCTAGGTGGTTTTAGCCATTGGTTCAACCTACCATCTCTAAGTTTGTCTTCTTCTCTGTTGCATCCTATTGTTTTCTTCCCCATGTGCATTTTATGGATCTTTGTTGCTTCTCCTCTTAGAATCATGCATTTTTAAATCATTATTACCAAGCTACAATGTACCACTATAGTCTCATTGGAACTAATCAACCATCACTACTAATGCATCTTTTCAAAATGAAAGGGAACGATCAACTCTGAATTGGTAATTCTTACAAGTGATTAACAAGCTATCTTAGTAGCCTCATAATCCCAACAAGCAAAGATGTTTTGTACATATTGACTCATATTGGAAATCCAAGGTGAATATAATGGTATTGTGAGAGATTTTAGACAACACAACTTGCAACATTGTGTATTTTCTCTCATGTAGGAGGGCGTCTATTTATGCAAATATACTTTTAGGTAGTGAAGCCATGCCTCAATCTAGGTAAGGCTTTGTTGTCACATGGTACCCTTCAAAATAGAAAAGAGGGCTAGGTGATGGAAAGAAGTATTTTACCATCTACCTTGCATTGTCCTCTACTTTGTACTATTTATCATTTACAAGTGTTTAAAAGGAGGAAAGTTTTGAGCTCTTCATTAAACATATGCATAAATCTCACATCAACCAAGACATACAACATTGCATTTTCATGAAGAGTTTCAACTGAGACATGATGCTCTTCTTGACATGTAGAAAGAGATTGGTAGCATAGAAAATACTAAGAAGGGTATCAAAGTAAGTGTCAAGAAGTTGTTGAAATGTGGTTTCTTCCATTTGGTGCTCAAAATAGTTTCATATCTTAGAAAACACAAGTATGCATGCTATCCTGTTCTTCGGTTGTATCAAGAAAGTTCATTGAAAGGATTAGTTTTAGAAGTAATATGGCAAGGTTTGAAAGAAATTTGTTGCACACTCAAGCTCTTGCAACTCCTAAAAGATCAGCTACAAAGGCTTCTCTTGGGACAATGGTTGTAACTTGAAAGGAGAATATTCATAAAAGTATAGACCTAGCAATGTTGTATAGAGAGGTGAATATTTTGGGAATAGCATTAGAAAAACAAGAAGAAAAAAAAGGAAAGCTAAGGAGCAACCTACATTCAACAAAGAAATCTAAAAAACATGCCAACATTAAGAATAAGGCCATGAATTCACCGGTCAATTACAATACAATGATTTAAATGATCAAGAAATATTTTTGGATCTTGAATTGAAAAAGGTCTCAAATAGGCCTCACCTTAACTTACATATGAGGTTTGTCTGCTAATAGGAAGAATAAAGCTTACATAATGGGGGAGGAAACCCAACTTTCTTGCTACTTAAAGTGGTGAAGATTAGGGGTAAGGAGGGGGTGCCTTGATTTTTTGGGGATATGTAATGTACCCATTCCCAAGCATGTTTTACTTAATGAAACCAACTTATTTAAAACCATCTCAACAAGTTAATATGATTCCCTAAGTTTATTCTATTCTCCTTATAACTTTGTTACGTTAGTTTAATCCTAGTTTATTAGAAATCTGCAACTGATTTAGATTGTTTGACATATTGTAAGTGTATCTAAATACACATTTTTGTAATTATTATAGATCATCCTAAAATTTTAAACTAATGTGGTAATTTCACAAATAATTGACTTGTATTACTCATAACTTATGTGTTTTTAGCATAAAATAATCATGATTGTGAGAAATTTTGACATTAAATAATGATGTCCAAACACAAGAAACGATGATTTTAATCAAGAAACCAAAGATAGAAGGTGAGGATAGATTTTTTCTCAATTTTTGAAACAAATTGTAAATAATAAAAAACTAAAAAATAACACATAAAATTGTTGGCTAAGGGGGAGGCTTAAACATAGATAAAAATCAATTATGTAGCATGAGAATGGGACACCAACCCATCATAAGAGAAAAAAGGTTTCTATCTCTCCTTTGCTACTCCTCACCCATGTTCAAGTACTCTATCACCTCTAAACTAGTCCAAAATAATCTCTTTTGATTAATCCATGAATTCTTATGAGATCTCTCTTAACTAAAGATTTCCAGTAAGGGAGGGTAAATTTTGCTAAAAATTGAGGTTTACAATAGAAAATCAGGAGGTTCAGCAAATCGTGGGCAACCCATATCCTCTACACACTACTTCTAATTGTTTATACTAACTCTAAACTTATCGATGAGCCTAAAGACAAGGCCAAACCATCTCTATATAAATGATAGGGAGCCCCCATGGTTGAATATCAATTGTGAGAGAGCTTACATGCTATTATACTCAGTCCACAATCCTAGCATAGCCTCAATCTAGCCTTGAAATCTCATTCCTTGCTTGAAACTAGCACCCCAAAAAGTTAGTTTGGCCCCCACACTATCACTTGCTAGAGAGAAGCAATGGATCTCAAATTTGAGTTTACAAAGCTAACTAGCACTATAATTGTTTCTTCATATACCCAAAATTAGCCCCAAATTAGCTAAGATATATTTGATTTTGTACATGAACAAAGATTAATAGTCATGCAAACTAGAAGCCTATGGGATATATTTCTAAGGCCTACGCTAGCAGTTTTTTTGCATCCCTTGAGAACGAGATGAGTCATGGCAAATTCCACATAGTTTGCAAAGTCATGCAATGTGCAAGAGTAATGGGTAGAAGGGTTGCTATATAAAGCATTTCACCTAGATGATGAAGTGCATCACGATACTTTTAATGAGTTGCAAGAGCCGATGAGAATGATGGCCATCATATAGGCATAGCATACAACATGATAACTTTTTGTGTTAGTCTACTTTGTAATATTGGATAGTGGAGCAAATATATTTACCTAAGTGCTTACAAAGTAGGTTCTTTGAGTTCACCTTGAAAGACTTGTCATTGGGCCAAGGAAGTAGTTTACTTGTGGGCGGACATGAGGGGGGATGCTAGATATGCTCAATCCCCCCTCAAAAAGTGCAATCAATGATCCATGGTTCTCAAAATTGTAAGGCCCACATTATGAGGATAAGCCATGTGTGAGCCTAAACATTTCTTAGGCCTTGACTTATATGTCAAATGAGGTATATGTGATCAAATGGTAAAAATGTGACCTATTTGGGTCTATCCCTAGGTTAGATAGCATATAACTTGCTGGCAACTTGAGGCCTATGATGTCAAGTTGTGAGGTGTGTGGGTTATTAGGGATTGCTATTTTGGATCTTTAGCATTGTGGAGCTAGCCCTTGGCTAGGGGGTTCCAAGGGGACTAGTGGCTCCTTAACTATTTGTTTGGGGGTAACATGAATATTCTGGAAATATTTCCTAAAATATCTTTGGGGGAATCACCCCTAACTCAATAATAACATGATTATTTCCTAGAATATTTGAGATGCATGTGGGTTAGTCTAACTTGGCCACCTTCGCGAGCTATAAAAGGGAGACCTCCTCAGAACCATGATTATCTATATTTCATCGGTCACACAGTTCTTTTAACTAGCCCTATGCTCTTCACCTAAAATATATCTAGATCGCCATCTAAGCTTCATATGGGAGTGCATGTATGGACAAATCCATCTTTGTATTATCCTATTTGTAATTAAAGAAATCTTACTCTACCATATAACTTTATATACCTTTAAGGATTGGGTACCTTTAAGCAGCTTAACATGTAGAGGTTGCCTTTCTCTACATGCATGTAGGCCTTGAGAGCTAGTGAATGGGTTGGAAATGAAGGAGATTCTAATCACAATGCGGAGAAGTAGATCATAGACAATGGCTCTACTATGGAGCTTGCATTTTCTTCTATTTCCCATTTGGATAGTGTGGACATGGTGATCATGGAGAGAAGGGTACACAAGGAGTAGACAATGATCAATGATTGTAAGAGGGCTAAAACAACAATGGTTAGAAAGAAATGCTTCAAGGTGCTAGTAGCTTTATCACTCATGAAGATATGCTAGAGGTTTGTACATGCTACTCCTTAGTTGGGGTGTTCTTTTATTACTCGTGAAGACATGCCAGAGGTTTGTAGAGGCTACTCCTTAGCTAGGGTGTTCTTTTATTTTATGGGATGTCCTTCATTAAAGGAGGAGTTCAATACCTAATTCATAGTAATCTATCAAGGTAAGTGTAACGTGTCCACTTGTATCTTCAGGACACGTCTTAGCAGTCCATCGCAAAGGGTGTCTAGAAAGCTCCGCCCAGCACTCCCATGGAATGTTACGGGGTTTGCGATCTAGGGCTTTCCGCGTCTGCCACATAGCGGAAGTATTCCAGCCGTTCCCACTTAGGATCGACCTGAATTAGGGTTTTCTAGATTGGTCATTTCCTAACAGCAACTAGTGTCGAACCCAAGCGAACTACTTTACATAGAAACGCCAGGTCCGAAGCGGATTCACGCTGCACTTGGTTCAAGGAGAATGGGAAACGAGAGGGATGCAAAGCTCAACCTCCCTGCCATAAGTCATAGTCCCATTCTGTTCCCCTAAAATAGGTAAATCGGGTTTAATCATAACTCTAGGTCAACACTTTTGTTGTTCGTGTTCTTTGACGATCTTCCTGCTGTCCATCGCGATTTGAGAAAAGTTCCCGGCCAACCGGGACCACCCATCCGTAGGATGGACCTATGGCCCATCCTCCACACTTTCCTCGGGTTGTTTTAGTTATTTAATTACCTAACACATTAGTTGGACATGTAACAACCAGCTTCTTTAATTAACCCATTAGGCACTGGTTCTTTCACGTAATCTTATCACTTGACATAGAAAAACAATATCAGACAAGTTCCTTATTAATAGGTTATCATATTTATCTTTGAAATACAAAGAATCTAGCCCGTAGGCTTATCCACAAACCGCCCGAAGGCTATCCAGCAATCCACAGGGATCACTAATCCAAGTTTCCACCCGTAGACTAGTATGCGGGCCTCGAGATCCAATCTCGAGTCACATTAGCCTCTTGTGTAGGACTCGGAAGGCGAGGGATTTATAGCCAGAGCCCTTTTGAATACAACATTTCTTGCGATGATAAGCCAACTGTTACATTCAGTTTGGGGAGAACAACGTTGTATTACATTTATCTACAAGAACTATATAATAGTATGGTTTCGGGTCATGGATCTTCAGGAATCGGTAAGTCATTGGAAGTTCAGGATATCCTTTCCGTTGGAATCCATACTTCTCATGGCGGCCCAACACTTTAATCCTGTCGATGGGGATTACACAGGTTACTTCCTCATATACGTATGAGTTCATCTTAACCCTCCAACCTCGAATATATAAAGTTGAGTTTACATGAGCTTCCACGAAAATGAACAGCTTCACGACTTTCAGATCTTCCAACCACTTGATCCTTTTTAAGTTGGTTTGTAGGTAAGCAAACCGGTGGGCAGCTATATAGTAGATTCCTGAAGCACCCGTCCATCTTGGTTCCATGTACAAGGGTGATGGATTATAGATTTTCTCCATGATGTTCATCATCCCAACCCTTTGTTGATAATGCGGAGAATGTATTGCAGTCATAAACATGACTCGAAATACCAAGAACTTGTTCCACGCTTCGTAATTCTGCAAGACAGTATTGAAGGTAAGGAAATGTTTGGAACATCAACATTTTCTTTACTTCTTATTAAGATTTCATAAAACAATTATGTTGTTGGTCGGCTCTGATACCAACTGTAACCTGTCCACTTGTATCTTCAGGACACGTCTTAGCAGTCCATCGGAAAGGGTGTCTAGAAAGCTCCGCCCGGCACTCCCATGGAATGTTACGGGGTTTGCGATCTAGGGCTTTCCGCGTCTGCCACGTAGCGGAAGTATTTCGATTGGTCATTTCCTAACAGCAACATGGCGTTTCTGCGTAAAGTAGTTTGCTTGGGTCCGACGCTAGTTGCTGTTAGGAAATGACCAATCAGGAAAATCCTAATTTAGGTCGATCCTAAGTGGGAACGGCCAGAATACTTCCGCTACATGACAGACGTGAAAAGCCCTAGATCGCAAACCCCATAACATTCCATGGGAGTGCCGGGCGGAGCTTTCTAGACACCCTTTCCGATGGACTGCTAAGACGTGTCCTGAAGATACAAGTGGACACGTTACAGTAAGGCCTTCATGCAATAGTTTTGATTCATTGGCAAGGAATTTCTTAAAGTGTTGTTTAGCTCCTCTACATAAAAGCTTTGGGTATTGGGGTGCACAATGGGTTCTTGCTATGCCGCCTTGGAGTCCAGCCTTGGAGTCCATCTAGTTCCTTTGAATCTTTGCTTCAATACGAATGCCAATAAGAGTAAGAGTGTGACATGAATAAGACTACATTGGTTGGCTAAGATGCCTCCATGGCAATTAGGCTACATGATGAGTAAGAGTGTAACATGAATAAGAGTGCATGTTGATCATGATTGCATACATCTTGACAACAATTATAGCCCTAATTATCACCACAACTATTGGATATGATAAATTCCTATAGATTTTCTTGACCATAGCTTTTGCATATACACTCCAAATAGTGTTGCTTTGGTACTCAACACGATCGAAACAATGTTGATGATAAGCAAGACAACACAAGTGGAATTGTTAAAATTCCTTCATGATCAAGAATTTCTACAAAATCTCAATCATTCACAATCCATAGCTACCCTATGGGTATCCACGGTGACTAAGACTACATAGTGAGTAAGAGTGTAACATGAATAAGAGTGCATGCTGATCATGATTGCATACACATTAACTCCATCTTGACAACAATGATTTTGTGTGATTATCGCCAAAATTATTGGATTGGATAATTCCTCTAGCTTTTCTTGGCCATAATTTATGCATATAAACTTCAAGCAGGGTTGCTTTGGTATTCAAAATTATCAGAACAATACCAAACCAAAATGACACAAGTGGAATTCTTAAATTCCTTCACAATCAAGAGTTTCTACAAAATATTAGTCATAGTCCATAGTTGCCCCATGAGTATTATCTTAGCTTGACCATGACCATTGTACTCATTGTTGACAAGTGCTATCTAAGCTTGAGTTCCTGATAACCATGTCAACTACCCCCCAAGCTAACCACTAATACTACTCCCCAAGGTAACCATGGTTATTTCTTTCCAAGGTGACCACAAATATTGCTCTCTAAGGTGAACATAAGTGCTATTGTTGGACATGGCCATGACTACTACTATTGAAGGTGTTGGTGGAGAGAGAGAGAGAGAGAGAGAGAGAGAGAGAGAGAGAGAATATGAGCATTTCTTTTCTTTGATTAAGTATTGTCTTGATTAGTGCATATGGTAGTCTCTTCTTTTGGTGTGTTGTACTATTGAAATCATGATGCCAGCATACCCATGTGTTGGGTCCGAGTATGTTAAGACTCTATCCTCCACAGAGCTAGAGCAACCTTCTTGTACCTAATGACCACAAACAAAACTTGGACCCGATTACACATGGCAGCCATTTTGATCTTTCCCACTAGCGTAGTATGCATGTACACATCATCTTAGTGTTTGCCAAAGGACATTCATCCTATGCTCTCACACGGCAATCTGGGTGTGAGCAGCAATGTCACATTTCATCTCATGAAGGCACTTCATTCCTCAACGATGATGATTTTCAAACAACGTAGTCCACTTCATAGCCCCACAAACAATGCTCGCACTCTATTCCTAGACCTTGAGATGTGCACTTTGTGTTAGATATGCACCATCTTCATAAGATGCCACCACCAATGATTCATGCTGCTCTAAGTTGTAAGCCCCCATTATGAGGAGAAGCCATGTGTGAGCATGGGGTCCTGACTTGTATATCAGATGAGGTCTACGTGATTGGATACCAAAAAGATGACCTTTGTGGATATATCTACATATGCAATGGTTGACTCTTCCACTACAAGATCTTCCAAGGCATCCATGGCTGTCTCAATATCAAACTGTAGCTTATATCCCAGTTGTTTGCCCTTCTTTTTGCCCTCTTGTTTGCTATCATGTTTCTGCTCCTACCTAACCTCTTCCATAACATGCTCAGGAGGTGGCTAATTTGCAACTTTAGGCTGATCCATACTTCTTCTTGTCACCCTCTTATATGTCCCTGCATTATCTTCATATCTCTTTGTTTCTCTTCCACAAGTACATCCATGTTTTGCACCTTTGCTAAATATGGATACACTAAATATGCATCTATCGGTGATTCCCAATCAGTTATGTCACGAATGTATTTCCTTGCATGAGACATTTCACTATTAATAGCTTTTCTCTTTTCAGCTACATGCAAAGCATGTGTCCATATCGTAGCCTTCGGACCAATTGCGAGGCATTCTATCCAAATGTAGACCAAAAGTAGAAGCATGTATAACCACATAAGCATTTTGGACAACCAAGTCTTCCAACAACTTTTCATACCTCCCTTTCCAAAATTTAAAGCAAGAGGCAATCCCATTTCTTGTGCATGAATTTGCAATCTTTCCAAAAGATGAGTTGTCGTGTTGCCAAGGCCTCCTAAAAATGAGCAGCACAATATTTCCTTTCATGTTGCAAACTATCACACCACATATATCTTTTCCTTAGTCTAGGGATGCTGCCCGTAGGGATTAGAGAGAGAAGGAAGTAGAGAATAGGAGATAGAAGAGAAGAAACAAACATGCAAGGGATTCAAATCTGCCAAAGCCTTTACACAATATAAAGATAAAGCTCAATGATTCAAAGCACTACGTATTGATAAAACCTGAAAAGATAAACAAAGTCCTTATTTAGGACTATTGAAGCAATCTCCAAGCATTAGATCTCCTGGAGCTCTCTGGTAGACCAAAAATCGCACCAAACACTAGCTTCTTCTCTACTACTCAAACGAAAAATTTGATGGTTCCATTGGCTCCGAAAGGGGAGTAAAACCCCAAGATGCCTAATCAAATTCTCCCAAAACGATCCTTCTTCTTCCACCTAGTCTCTAGATTGATGTCTGCAGCCTAAAAACTGTGATCACACACTGTGCAAATTCAAAAGCCCCTCTTTTTACATGAGATCTCCCAAATTGGTTGAAAAGGAGCTTGCTTTGTGCATGTCATCCTATTTTAGAAGTTGTCTATACCTTTTTAGGATATTTACAAGAAATAATATCAAAAATATGCTAAAATTGTCTAAAAATCCCATGTTTTGAAACTATCCATACTATGGACACTAACATTAATAACTAAAATAGCATTTACTCTCTAGATTAATAGGAAAGCCGAAGGATGATGCACTCCAGGATTTTTCACATTGTGTCCATGTAGTGGCACGGCAGTGCACAATACTAATTTCCATGCAAGGTGGAAATGTATATACACCTCCATGAAAGGTGGACATGGATACACACCTCCATGCAATGTGGGAGGGTGGAAATCCCAAACTCCAAGATTGGAGAAGTTGCAAATGAATGATCCAACAAGATGCGCACAAGACCAATTTCCAACCTTTTATATCTAATAGTAATTTCTAGAGTGAAGGCTAAATTTTCTTTATTACAATCTATTCCTTCCTAAAGAAGTTTTGTCCTCAAAACTTGTTATTACAAAAATACAAGGATGGCTCATGGATGACTCATGGATCTTCTAGAACTACCATTACCCCTACTCCTACGTGATCACTGTTGTTGTTGTTGCTTTGCTCAAGTAATATACATTTCCTTACCATTGATCAACAAGCTGGAAGAGCTTTGATGACAATCTACTGATCCAAAAGATAGACCCATCCAAGACATGGCAGACTACACTCTATAGAGCTAATTCAAACAGTGTATTTTGACCCTATTATAAAGGAAGTGTACCTAAAGCCTTCAAGTTCTTCTCTTGAAAGTGCTCTTGACTAGCTGTGTCCCTACCAATATCATCATTAAGATTTTTCTTATCATTGTGTGTCCCACTGTCCACAAAGGCCCAAGTAACATTAAGAGCTTGCTACCTTTCTATGTAATTCTGACTCCCAGGTAGGATTCGCATCAACTTTGGCATCCAAACATGTATTACTTGCCCCATCCATGGCATACCAAGCACTTGCACCATTTCCACTCAATCCATTGTTGAGATTTCTGCAATCACACCTACTTAGCCTCTTTGTACCGAGTAGTGTGGGCTCAAGACTAGAATCCCATATGCATAGTAGGTGAAGTGCTACCATCCAATTTCCTATAAAGCATTGTACTTGCTCTCTTTTCTAATGCAATGTCATAGTTCTTTTGTCCTTCATAAAGTCTCTGTGTCATTATCAGTCTTATACACAAGATTGTGTTTATGAGTCCAAGTCTCAAGCTTGGAATATAATTCACTTGTGTAATAGTCAGTCATGTCAGTGTCTTCATGAACTCACTCTTTCTCTTCCAACCTCCATAGCTTTTGCTTATGCCATGCTCTAGATCTCGCGTCTTTTAACATCCATTGCCACTAGTTTTTATAGCATCCCAACCATTATCTCATGTAATTTTACAATTTGATCTTGTCTGTCAAGATTGATCCCATCATCTCCTGCACTTGTTGAAGATAGGATTTCTGTTGATTACCACTTTTATCACTTTGTGCGTCTTTGCTGGACGAACTATCCTTGCCTAGGTTTGTTAAACACTTCATCTTTTGCAGTAGAAGCAAACTCTTGATACTATTGAAGATCTATTTTCTCCTACATATTGATTAGCCTCGTTGGATGTAGGAGCATCACTAGATGAGATATAACCTAGCTTGAAAGTGACTAGATTTTTAGCCCCAACAACAATATCCTATAGTTTTTGCAAATAGGATTTTTGTCTTTTTGACTATCAATATCTATTCCTCTGTTCTCTTCTTGTTCCATAGGTGGTTCCTTTTCATCACTCGCACCACTTCCTTCAAACCACCTCATTCGCACTACTCACTAACCCTACTCGCACCACCTCTCTCACTCCTAGTTTGTGACTACATCTTTCAATCCTATAGCTTTTACTTGGCAGTGCTTCAATCATAGATTTTGAAGATTCTTCCTTCCTTTTACTTCACCTCTCGCACATACATTACCTCCCTCCTATTCCTCAACAAGGGAAGCTTTTGTATTGTACCCTAGCTTAGATGTCTATGTATATTTTAGACCCAAAACAATACTCCCAACTCTCAGTGAGTGTTGGCGAGTTGATTTCAGAGCTAGGAGATTCAGTTGATGTACTACATCTCGTTGAGAAACCCAGGAAAAGATTTGCTAGACCCAAATAGGCAAGGTATGGTTGGTTATCTACTTGTAGTGAGACTAAAATGAAGGAATCATGGGAACCTTGTATAATGGGCAAGCAATAAAGAAAGTTATTTCCATGAGAAAGCAAGAAGAGATCAAAGACTTGAAAACAAATAAGAGAAGAGAGAGGTGAAGAAACCAAGAGCACACACAAAACAATGGAAACTTGAGCACACCGAGAGATAGGGTTGAAATCTTATTCTTCTTTCTTCCACACAAAAGAACTAAGTCTAGAACATGATAAAAGACTAATATAAAAGTACCTAATGTATGTTCATGTGATCACTAGGTGTGAATCCACTCAAGAAAGAAAAAGTGGCACAATGAACGTGCCATAACCAAGGGTAGATTACGTGGGTATAGTCCAGCTACAGAATCACTAGCATATCTACATGTCAATCAACTAACATGCCAATGAGTAATATCCTACAAGGCATCTAGTGGATGCGAGCTCATGTAGAGCTCAACATCCCAACACTCCCCCTCGAGCTTAGCATGAGCTTGTGAACTCCAAGCATAGTCCTAAAGCATTGAAGCTTCTCTTAGTTCCTAAGGCCTTGGTGAAATTTTCAATATCGTGATCCTCTGTACTAACATAAGCTAAGTCAATATCACCTACTAGAACCCACTCTTGAATGAAATGATGATGGAAATTTATGTATTTGGTATGTGCATGATACACCAGATTCTTGGCCAACTGAATGCTACTAAGGTTATCACAGTAGATGGTAACCTTATTGTCCATCTATATCGTCAAATCACCAAGTAGCTAGCCAAGCTACCTCACATGCTACACTTCCAACACCTTTGTACTCTACCTTTATACTAGACAAGGCAATTGTCGGCTATTTCTTGCTACTCCAAGTACTAGCATCACTACCAAAGGAAAACATAAAACCAATAGTAGACCTCCTATCTGAAATACTACCAATCCAATTTGCATCTATATAAGCATGCAAGTATAATGGTATGCCTATACCATAGAATAAGACAAGAGCCGATGTGGACTTGACATAACACAATGTATGCCACATTGCATCTAAATATGTAGCTTAGGTCGAGGCTTAATGATCGTTAAATAGATAAGGCTACCCACAATCTTCTAATACATAGTGACATCCTCAATCAAATCACTCTCATGTGCACCAAGCTTAGCATTAACATCCAAAGGCATAGAAATAAACTTGAAAATAGCCATACCATACTTCTTCAACACATCCAATGCATACTATCTCTGTGACAATCATATACCCTCTCGAATACTAATTATCTCTAGGTTGGGAAAATAGTGTAGCTCTCCCAAATATTTTATCTCAAATTCAATCATGAGGAGACCCTTCATGCATCCCATCAACTCTAAACTTAGGCAAACCATCTACAATATGTTTTGACTGTATATCTTTCAGTCACCATTGCACATTCACATAGCTAATTCTCTTATGCCAAATTTAAATATCATCCACAACATTTGAACATTGTGCAAACATGACAACATTCATTTCAAGCATACTTACATAAAGAGTAAACAATCTATCCACACTTTTTTCCTTTTGCAATCAACTTGTAATCATTTTTAGGATCTTCTACATAACAATCATTAGATGTGAACTGAACTTGCGATCCCCATTCTACCATCTGACCAATAGAAACCAAATTTTTTGTAATATTTGCAACATGCAACACATCAACCAAGTACTTATTTCATTATCATACATACTCAAAGGAGCATTTTCAACATGAGTAATGGAGTGAGCTATATCATCCCCCTATCTCCACATAGCCTGGATACTCTAGACTGTTCATCACTCTAAACGGCTCTCCATAAGAAGTCATGTGTTTAGAGGTACATTAATCTATATATCATACATCGTTCTTTGATGAGCCATCAATAGTCATAGTATTCATAAAGTGCTAGATAACAAATAATTGTTCAATTTTGTCATCATTGTTTCTATTGTTCGATGCATGATTGCCTTGATACTATTTTCCATTTCTCATTTCGGCCTTTTTTAAAGTGTTTTTTAGAAATGTGGCCCTTTTTACCACAATGCCAGCACTCCTTACTATCACTAGAATTCTATTGCTTATTAGAATCTAGAACTTGGCCACTTTGACTCCCCCTTCCTCAAGACTATCCTCCTCTATTTTGTTGTGCATCATAACTTTGACCACAACCACCACCCTAGCCTCTACCATGACCTTTATCTTTACTAGTAGAGTACAACACCTATTCAGACTTGTTCTTGCTTTGAGAAGAAAGGGAATCTGAGCTAAGGTTCTTCTTCTCATGTATCAACATAGAAATCAAGCTTCTTCTCACGTATCAACATAGAAATCAAGTCTGCAAAATCAATGATATCATTCCTCATATTCATAGATGACCTAAAGCTCTTGTATTCATCTCCAAGTCTATCTAAGCATACATGTACAATGTCATCATCATCAATTAACACACTTATAGATCCAAGAGCTTCCACAATACTCTTGATCTTCAAGGTATAATCATTAATGGACAATTAATCTCTTTTGACTTAGTTCAACTGTGACTTTGAGTTACAGATTCCTGGCCTTTGTGTAAACTTCAAATAGCCTTGCCAGATTTATCCATGCAATAGCAAGGATATCAGATTCTTGTAAATAGCCTATCATGCTATCTGTGACATTTTTAGACAGCCAATACATGACATTATCCTATGTCTTTTTACAATCTTTCCTAGACTTTACCTATTCTACATTAGTATTTTGTGTAGAAATTTTGGGTGCTACTACCATATCTCCTTCAATGTAGTTCCAAACACCTTTGCCATCCAATAAATTTATCATCCTAAACTTGCATGCAAGATAGTTGTTGAAATATCAGAGTGAGAGCAAGAGAAAGTCTCCACAAGAGGGAGAGAGCGCTCAAGTATAAGAAGAAGATATTGCTTAATGAGTTGTTCACAAGTACAACTGGCACACTCTCCTCTACATTGAGAGTGACCTCCTCTAGGTTGTTTAAATAGCCTCTGGATGGCTAGGGCTAGGGTTTCCCCTTGCCCTCCAATTAATTCACACCCAACTACCCTTATCCACCCTTGCATACATAGGGTTCACATGCCTATCTCTCAACACCCCCTCAATGCCAGAGTGGCATTGGACTACAAGACATGTTAATGCCCCCCTCAAACAAAATGAGATGCATTTATAAATCAAGCTACAAGAGTGCTTATAAGTAAAGGATTTATAGATTTATAAAAGTCGATCATCAAGTATTTTCGAGACAAAGTTGGTCTCCGATTCTTTGGGTACTTCAAGGATGGTAGGATATTTACTAGTAATATGCCATGTCTTCTTACATTTGTTGCACTTCACTTTGTCATGATATTTTTTTCAAGAGTTGTTGGCAAGATGTCTGTTCTTATTGCAAAAAGAGCATTTGGTGGAGATAGTATGAACCAAAAGTTGCTCGCGAGCTATTAAAGTAGATCCCTGACTAGTGCTGCCTTCTTTCTAATTTCTTTTCTCCTCGTCTAAACAAGATTGGATGGTGCTTTCCAAGATTGGATTTGGGATATTTGTAAGAGTAGTTACAAGGGTTTGGAATACCTTCCTTATAGCTTTTAAGAAATTGAAATGGCATCTTTATCATGAATTGGAGCTTGAAGTAAGCATAGTTGAACCACGAGCCCCTTCATGTAAGAAATAAACTTACTAGGTTTTATCCTTGCTTATACTCCAAGCTAAAAAATTCAATCTTAAGGAAAATTTTAGAGTTCTTTTCTTTAGCACCATTAAGATTTTCAAGCTCATCCCATTTCTCCTTGACAATGGAGAGTTGGTCAATGTGATGAATTAAGGATTCATTTAGATAAAGCATGATTATGGCTTGGGCTCTTTCATCATCTTCTACATCAAGTGGGTTTAATGGATCAATAACCTTGGTCCCTTTGATGAAGGTCCAGTAGTTGTATACTTCATTAATACCTGCCAGGGATGAAAGTATTTTCAATCAAACTTACAAATTTGAGGTCAAACATCGGCATAGGCCATGGCCATGATAGGGAAGTCTTACTCATTGCTCTAGGCAATGGCAGTGCCTAGTCCTTTACACAATGGCCAATAAGTGCGAAAGCAAAAAGAGATTATTAATACATAGTAGGCTCAATTGTGATGTATCACAGGATGAGATGAGGGATGAGGACAATGGTCTATGTGTTTATAACCTACACATAGCCTTACAATGGCAGCTAGGCACTTAATGAATATGATTAAGATAGAGACTAATCTCCTCAAGATTGAGATTTAGGGTAAAATATCTTCCACATACTGATTAAAAATAGGATCATGAATATGAGATGTAGCATTAGTGCTTACAAGCACTCATCTTATAGTATATGTCTATAAGTCAGCTTTCTTACGAGCTTAATGATGTCCACAAAGTGTCTTTGAACCTGAGATAGAGCTTCTTGACCTACAAGAGACTCCATGACTTAAATCAATTATTAAAATCACTATTAGTGTCAAATAGGGTGATTAATGTTGAAAGAAGAAAGCTTTAAGCTTTTTGGCTATGTGGCTACCATAGAGAACCACACTTAGGGTTTTGTTTATTGTGAGCAAGAGAGAGGAAATTTCTATGAACCCCTCTTAGATGTAGATAGCTCACTTATGGAGCTACAAATACCCCATTGAGCCCTCCCATATTGCACCTTCCAGAGTGTGTGGTAGCATGCGGAGCATCACACTGTCAGGAATGGCACCTTTTCTGCATTTGCCGGCCTTCTATGCCTCCAATGTCTAGGTTTGACATGCCATGATGCTGAACCATGAGCTAAGGAATATATCATAAGGAAGCTTGAGCTACGTTGCTCTCTTTTTCTCTCCCTAGGTCCTCCAACAGAGGTGGGTATGGCAAACATCTATGGAGGTGAAGGGCATTATGAGAAACTGGCATGCTCATGTACACTTAGTGGGAAATGGAGTTAAGGGAAGCTTGTTAGATCAGAGATGGCTCTAATACCATGTCAAAATTTCAGACTGAGAGCAAGAGAAAGTGTGCACAAGAGAGGGAGAGAGAGCTCAAGTACAAGAAGAAGATCTTGCTTAATGAGTTGTTCACAAGTACAATAGGTACACTCTCCTTTACATTGAGAGTGACCTCTAGGTTATTTAAATGGCCTCTAGATAGCTAGGGTTAGGGTTTTCCCCTGCCCTCTAGTTCATTCACAACCAGCTACACTTATCCACCCTTGCATACATAGGGTTCACATGCGTATCTCTCAACAATAGTTGTTCTTATCGAGCCTCTTGCTGACAATCTGGTTGAAGTTATCAAACATTTTGACAAAACAAACTACTTACAAAAAACTGCAATCTGTAAGCAAGCAGATACTAGGTGCACCACAACTAAACACATAATCTTTTTCGTTAACAATATAACAATAATAGCAATCTATAATCTGTATACATATCCCTTCTATGTTTGCAATCCAATCAATTCCTAAAACCTTATAAATTTGAAATATGTAACTTCTGCACCTATAGATGGCTAATACATCTAAAATTGCAATATACCCAAAAACTATTGTTAAGACTACTTACAAGTCCTGAACAAAGGCTAAAATGATTATAGATGCCAAAAATCACACTGGGATAGTCCTTAAGGGTTGATTTTCAATATATACACTATTCTTCTTGCTTAGTAGGTTTCACTGCAATCGGCGATTGTAGGCCTACCAACCTTAGGAGTCTCCTATGGCTATAATGCAAGGCAAATCAAACATGATGAAGGAGCTTCTTACCCCTTACTTGCTTGCTTGCTTTCATGCTCTAGCACCTTCATTTCAACTTTCAATCAAGCTCTACCAATTGTGGGATGACTCTCATACCATGAAAACTGACAAGAGAGGAGAGAGATGAAGAAACCTAAAGCACGCACACAAAATAATAAAGACTTGAGAATCCAAAGAGATAGGGCTGAAATCTTCTTCTTCTTTCTTCCACACAAAAGAACTAAGTCTACAATATGATAAAAGACTAATAGGAAAGTATCACAACATATGTACATGTATTTACTAAGTGTGAACCCATTAAGGAAAGAAGAGGTGGCACAATGAATGTGCCATAACCAAGGGTGGACTACATGGGTGTAGTTGAGCTGTAGAATCATTGGTGTATCCGCATGTTGGTCACCTAACATGCTAGTGAATAATATCTTACCACATCACCAATGCACATAGTGGATGCAAGAATACTGACATAAACTCCTATAACCTTGCCATTAGGAGAATTGCTTAGGCAAAACCCCATGCTATGGCAAGTGTTGAAGCAGTGGGTGGAAAGATCAAATGGACACCGAGTAACTGACTTGCCGAACCTTGATCTTGAGATGCATATACCAAGCTTAACCTTGAACCCATTATCTAGATCTCTATAAGTGAATGCCTTTTGGAAGGACACGAAAATGCATGCAATCTTACCTATTGTTGCATTAGGTGATGCCGCATGGAAAGGAATTGTGGGTATAGAAGCAAGAGTTAGTGTGCTTAGCCATATTGTTCTGCAAGCTTGGAAAAATCCACCTGTGGAAACTACATAGCTTAATGTTACACTAGAGAATGGAATGAAAGTTAGACCATTCAAATGCTAAAAGAGTGGCCTCTAAAGATAGCAAGAATTTGATTCTCAATTAACTTCATAGTCTTGAAGGGGATGGACTATGATATTCCATTAGGTAGGCCATTGCCAATCAACTCTACCGATTAGGATAGGATGGACTATTGAGGAGATGTGTTTGTGAGCATGGTGCATGATGTGCTTGTAGAATCTCATGGTGGAATTGCTAAGGACACTTCAATGGGGACACTATAGCATGTAAGGTGCTCTAGTCCCAATTGTGGTGCCCTACACTATTCTGTGATGCAACTAAGCTTGTGAAGCACTATGATGAGTGCCAACAATGAACCAAAGCTCCTATTTGTAGGGATAAGATGATGTTGACCCTAGTAACAGCATGCCAACCATTTGAAAAGTGGGGGATTGATCTATCAACCCTATAGCGCAATACTCACAACTGAGGTACATAATTGCAGACCACAGACTATGTCACCAAGTGGGTTGAAGCTTGGAAAACAAAAAAATGGCACTAAGTCCACTACCAATTTTCTTTGGAAGCAAGTGACTTCATGGTTCAGATGTCCTATATAATTAGTCAATGATCAAGGCATGCACGTCATCAATGAAGTGATTGCTCACTTATTACCCACCTTTTTGATAATCCATCGAAAATCCTCACCATATTCAAGCTAACAGTCAAAGCTGAAGCCATAAACAAAATCCTAGTGAGTGTCCAAACCAAGGTGGTCTCTACCTCACACAATGACTAGGACAACAAGCAAATGGCAACATTATGGGCTTATAGGATAGCCTATAAAATGGTCATAGGATAGACACTATAAAATGGTCGTCGTAGGATAGACACCATTCAAACGTACCTATGGAAGTAAAGCAATCTTACAACTAGAGTTCTTCATTCCAAGCTTGAGAATAGTGATCCAAGAGAGATGGGATGGCAAGGAAGCATGGACAAATAGCTTAGTCGAACTAGGATGCCTTTCTAAAACTCGATTCATTGCAACCCATGCCAAAAAGCATGATGCAAGATTTGGTTTGAGAAGCATGCCAAACAATGCAACTTTGAACAAAAAGACTTAGTATTGATATACTCTGTAAAAGGTCACAAAGAAAAAATGAAGTTCAAGGGATTGGGACCTTTCAAAGTCCACAACATTAGTAAAATAAGTAATGTGGAGCTTGAAACCCAAGAAGGATGTCAAGAATTGCTTGATGGGATGTGCTTGAGCTGTTGTGCCAAACACACACTGTATACACAAGAGGAAGTGTTGAGACTCAAGCTCATTTGTCTTCTGTCAGTTGTTTACCTTAGTGAATAAGGTTAAGTCACACTGACTTAACCATGATTAGATTTAGGTCAGTTTATCTTTGAGTGTGTGTAGTACATACAATTGACTTGTGAGTGACTGGGTGTGGATAATGGAGAATGAACTGAAGGGAGCTGTCTGCTACCCTTGGGCCTGAGCCTTTGTCTCTATCTCTTTTTTTCTTCTGAACTCTAATATGGTATCAGAGCCTCCATCCTCTGTGAGACCTGCTTAAATGAAGAAGAGGAGCCTGTGGATGAATGACAGTCCTGAAAGGTTCACCAAAAACAGGACTCGGCAAGCTTCTGAATTGCCAAAGGTACAAGCATAAACTTCAGAGGAACGGGAGCTGCTAATCCAAGGAGGATGCATGCGATTAATGGCTGCCGCAAAGTATGCGATTAATACCAGGGAGGAAGCATGTGATCAATACCAGCGATTCTACCTTAGAATCGACACCATTGGGACTGTATCCTAGAGGTAGTACAGAATGCAAAGTTAGAGTTCGAGCGTGGTCTTGGGACTCGAGATCAGGAGAAGCTTTTCGAGTAGGGGCTGGAGTGGGAGAGCGCTACAGGGCAGCTGGTGCGTTATCGAGTATTGGGAAGCAATCCGGGGGCAGGATCTCGAGATGGTCTCTCAGTTCTGGTGCTGACTTCATGTGATGCAATCTGGGCATAAGCATTGCCTTTGGAATAATCAGTAACACCATAATTGTACGTCAACTCCAATATAGTTGTTTTATCCTCAGGGCCATAGCCTAGCATCGCAATGGTGTACTTCTGTTCTGGGTTGTCATGAGTTCGAAGCAGTTGCATACAAAAGGCTTTTGCATAGAAATTAATGGATCTATCCAAATCTCCAACTCTGAGCATGACTTGGCAGAGAGGCTCTGGAGTGGGTCCTCGCTCATTCTCAGCATCTAACGGCAGCAGTAGCATGGTGAAAACTTTACAGGGCTGAAGCTTAGATCAAGGCTTTAGAAGTATTTAACAATACATATACCACAATAGCCTCTCGAGATCAAAAAAATCACAAAGACTGCTATTGAAGATATGGTATTTATCTGAACAGAAGACATGTGTGTTGCCAAAATAGAGGCTGATGCTATTATTTCCCCTTTGATGTTACCATTGACTGGGATCCACATTTTTCAGCTCTTCTGAAATAACAAACACAGCAAGAGGAGCAAGACTTGACAACTTAAAACAGAGGTAACTTGAGGTAGCACTCTGAATTGCAGAAGCAGCACATTGTTGCTACACAAACATATGACAAGTTCACGGGTTATTCAAAAGCACTTGTAAACAGGTGCTAGGGCACAATAGAGAAATGCAGAGCAAGAAAGAATTGCAGTTTTTTCTCATGGTTCTCAGTGCACACTTGAAATATACATGTCATGTATGCTTGGCTGAACAGTGCTCAGTTTGGCACTTCAAATACGGATACTTGCAAATCTGCCACAGTGGGGGTAATATCTGCAGGTGCAGTGGCTACAGACCCATTGTTGATGCATGTAAAAGCCTTGTTGGAGACAAATTCTGCAGCAACAGTGAATGTATCAAGTGAAACTTTAATATCTGTACTTGATGGTCTCTTATGCAAAGTTGTTGATGCATTGTAACTGCAGTTGAATGGAAACAGAAGCACATGCATTTTTACATTAAAAACTGGTTGGACTACAAGTTATTGAAGTATATTGCCTGTGGCATTTTGGAAAATTGACTGGTTTTGCAAAGCTTAAGGCTTTAAAATGGCAAACACAGGAGAGAAGGATACTATCACTCAGATAGTAGCTGGACTATAACAATTTCATTATATGGAAATTCAGGATGTCTAATTTTTTAATTGGAAGAGGCTATTGGGACCTAGTCACAGGTCTTGAAGATGAGCCCAAGCTACCGGAAGATAGACCTCCAACACAGGATCAGTTGAAGGCACACAGGACTTGGTTGGAAAAGGCCAGCAAGGTCTTGCATTGGTTGTCACTATGTGTGTCAGACACAAAGGCTATGCAAATTGCAAATTGTACTTCCCCAAAAGCTACTTGGGACTTATTGATGAAGAATTATGGGCATGTTACTCATGCAAGAAAGACACAATTGAAGCAAAAGTTCAGCCACATATCCAGGAATGGAAGGTCTATTGAGGACTATGTCAGTGAGATCAGATCCATTGCAGAACAACTAGGATCAATTGGAGCTGAAGTTGAGGATGATGATTTGGTAGCAACTACCCTCCATGGACTTGGACATGAATATAAGCAGTTTGATACTTCCATTTCAGTGCGTCAGGAGCAGCCTGACTTTGATGAACTTGTAGCACTTCTTTTGCATGAAGAAGTGAAACTTGGACTTAATACAAGTTCCAGTGGGTTTAAAAATAGTAGGGACAATGTCTACTCAAATCAAAGGGGTAGAGGTGGAAGAGGAAGATCAAATTTTCGAGGAAGAGGTGCTGGAAATGCATATGCAGCCCGTGGTGGACAGCAAGCTACTGGATGGCAAAATAGGCAGCCTCAAGCAAATAGAGGTGCCTCAAATACTCGTGGAAGAGGAGGTTATTCACCTAGAGGAAGAGGCACTTGGCAGCAGCCTCAAATGAGTTATGGATAGCAATCAAATGCAAATAAGGATTGCCATTATTGTGGCAAATACGGGCATGTAGCTAAGGATTGCTACAAAAAGCAGAATGATCAGAGAGCAAGAGGAAAGCAACATGGTAATTATGCTTCTTCTAGTGGTATGCAGGAGGATGACAGGTTGTTTGCAATGCAACATGTGAAGAAAGGGTTGCCTGTACACGACAAAGCAGATGATGTATGGTATATAGACTCAGGGGCATCTAACCACATGACTCCTCATGGAGAGTGGTTTGACAGATTGGTAGAAGGTGCTCATGGATATGTTTGCACAGGGGATGATACGCAACATGACATTATGCATACAGGTACTGTTCCCTTGATGATGCATGGTGACAGGAAAAAGAGTCTTTATGATGTATTGCATGTACCCTCCATAACCAAAAACTTGCTTTCTGTGGGACAAATGGCTGAACAAAATCTACAAGTTAGATTCAATAGAGATGGATGCTACATTGAAGAGTATGGTCAAGGATGCAAACTCATTGCTAAAGGCAAAAGAAATGGCAGGATGTTTACATTGGATACGAAAATTCCAGCATTGAATGCTGCTATGTACTCACATAAAAATGCTGCAATAAGGGACATTGAGATATGGCATAAAAGGATTGGACATGTAAATGTTCAAAAGTTGAAAAATATGCAGCATAAACAAGTTGTACTTGGACTTCCTAAGTTCAAGCATGCGGAATTGGGACATGTATGTCAGTCTTGTCAATTTGGAAAGCAATCAAGGCTTCCATTTATGAAGCATGTAAGCACTACTACTAGACCATTACAGCTTGTACATTCTGATGTATGGGGACCCTCACAGAATGTATCTCTTGGGGGATCACGTTACTATGTGTCATTCATAGATGACTATAGTAGGTACACATGGTTGTATGTGCTAAAGCACAAGAGTGATGTCATGGATGTTTTTCAGGATTTTAAGAGACGTGTGGAGAAAGAATTGGCTTGCTATATCTCATGCTTGAGATCTGATAGTGGTGGCGAATATGTTTCTAAAGACTTTGATCACTTCTTGGCAGCTCATGGAATTAAAAGGCAACTGACATGCAGGTACACACCACAACAAAATGGTGTGGCCGAAAGGAAAAACAGGGTGATCATGGAATCGGCTAGAGCCATGTTGAATGAGAAAAGCCTACCAAATGCATATTGGGCAGAGGCTATAATGACTGCAGTGTATGTCATGAATCGTACACCAACAGCAGGTATACATGAGGTGACTCCTTATGAGAGGCTTTATGGGATAAAGCCAGACATCAGCCATCTTAAGGTCTTTGGATGCTTGACATATGTACATGTTCTAGATGAAAAGAGGAAAAAGCTCGATCCAAAGGCAGAAAAGGCCATCTTTATTGGGTATGCACAAGATAGGAAAGCGTACAAATGCTACAATCCTTCCACTCATGAGACATTGGTCTCAAGAGATGTGGTACTTGATGAGCTGAAATCATGGCATGAGAAGAAGATCACTGTGATGAATGATGAGGATGGCTATCACGAGCCTTATATACATGCAGGAACTAATGAAAGTGCAGAAATTTTTGGGCCTTCTAAAGATGCTACTACATCAGTTAGTCCTTGGACAGGCAGATTGAGGACTTCAGCATCTTTGTCCACTGACACGGGTATGTCAGTGAGGGGGAGAGATGTGGATAAAGGCAAAGGAAAACTTGATGATGTTACAGGGCCACTCACTTGTGGTTATGATTCACCTGGTACTGACAGCTTGGATAGTGAGTTTGGTATTCCATCGGTTGTGACTCCTGGTGTGAGACATAGATATATACCACCTCATGAGAGAGGAGAGTCTCATACTGCACCTCAGTTGAGGAGATCAGAAAGAGTCAGGAAGCCTATGGATAGGCTTACATATAGTGGTTACACAGTAAGACACTATGCATATATGGCAAAAGTCACTAGCTTCAAGGAACCCACAAAGTTTTCTGAAGCTATTTTGGATGATCATTGGTGTAAGGCAATGGATGAGGAATATTCAGCATTGGCTGAAAATGACACTTGGGATTTGGTTGAATTGCCTGAAGGAAAAATGGCTATTGGTTGCAAATGGGTATACAAAGTGAAATGCAAATCAGATGGCACATTGGAAAGGTACAAGGCAAGACTTGTGGCAAAAGGGTATGCACAACAATATGGTCTTGATTATGAGGAAACATTCAGTCCTGTTGCTAAAATGGCAACCATGAGGACAATGATTGCATTGGCAGCATCTAAAGGATGGAGTATGTATCAGACGGATGTGAAGAATGCTTTTCTCAATGGTGATTTGGTTGAGGAAGTATACATGGATCAGCCCGAGGGCTATACACATCCAGATTTTCCTACATATGTGTGTAGATTGAAGAAAGCATTATATGGGCTGAAGCAAGCACCTAGAGCTTGGAATGCTAAGATAAGTGCATGCTTACAAAAACTTGGTTTTACTATGGGCAAGGCTGATCATAGCCTATTCACAAAGAAGACAAGAGCTGGTTATGTAGTATTAGTCATCTATGTGGATGACTTAATCATTAAGGTGATGATGTCACAGGAATTGGAAAGATCAAGGAAATGTTACATGCTGAATTTCAGGTCAAAGATTTGGGAGATCTGAAGTATTTCCTTGGGATTGAGGTTATCTCTATATCTCATGGTACTTGGTTGTTGCAGAAGCAGTATGCACAGGATATGTTAACCAAGTATGGTATGTTGGATTGCAAAGCATTGAGCACTCCATTGGAACAAAATGTTAAGCTACTTGCAAATGTTGGACATGAGATTGAGAATGTCACTATGTATAGACAAATGGTGGGTAGCCTGATTTACCTTACCATTACTAGACCGGATCTTAGCTATTCAGTTGGACTGATTAGTCAATTCATGCAGAAGCCTATGAAGCCACACTTGGATGCAGTGAGGAGGATCTTGAGATATGTAAAGGCTACATCAGATTATGGTCTATTCTATGAGCATGGTAAGCCTTTGGAGCTTACAGGATATACAGATGCTGACTGGGCAGGAAGTACCTATGACAGGAGATCTACTAGTGGGTATGCATTTTCCCTTGGTAGTAGTATGATCAGCTGGAGCAGTAAGAAGCAACCTACAGTTGCACTCTCTAGTACTGCGACAGAGTATAGAGGTGCTGCACTAGCTGCATGTGAGGCAGCATGGCTCATGAAGCTTCTTGATGATTTAGGCATGCAGGAAGTCAGGCCTATCACACTCTATTGTGACAACATGAGTAGTGTGCTCCTAGCCAGTAATCCTGTCTATCATGCTAGGACTAAGCACATTGAGGTACACTATCACTTCATCAGGGAAAAAGTGATTGCAGGTGACATTGATTTGGTCCATGTGAGGACAGAAGACCAAGTTGCAGATATCTTTACCAAGTCATTGGGTAAAGATAAGTTTGTGTATTTCAGAGAGTTACTTGGAGTCAAGTATCCTACTTGAGCTTGAGGGGGAGTGTTGAGACTCAAGCTCATTTGTCTTCTGTCAGTTGTTTACCTTAGTGAATAAGGTTAAGTCACACTGACTTAACCATGATTAGATTTAGGTCAGTTTATCTTTGAGTATGTGTAGTACATACAGTTGACTTGTGAGTGACTGGGTGTGGATAATGGAGAATGAACTGAAGGGAGCTGTCTGCTACCCTTGGGCCTGAGCCTTTGTCTCTATCTCTTTTTTTCTTCTGAACTCTAATAGGAACCTCACTCAAAAACACAAGAAGAGAGATGGATGCCAAAACGTTTTCTTACTGGTTTCTTCTTCTTCTTCCACACACTATACAATGTACACAAAGTATAGATAAGATACAACATAAAGGAAAGTGGCGTACTAAGTCAAACAGTGCATAACTGACTACACTAATCGACTGGCACTATGTCTTTGCCAATTGTAGGTAGGTGTAACAAACTAAATATAATAAGTGATAAGTTAGTGGCCATGTGAGAATTATAATGACCACCAATGTGCTAAGTGTAGACGTGTGGACCCATCTAGCCAGGCGGTCCATCATCAATGTCTGCATGTGTTGAGCTTGCCATCTCAACACTCCCCCTCAAGCTCAACTCTATCTCTGCAACTCCAAGTAAGCTTCGAAACTTTTGAAGCTTCTTTGCACCCAATGCCTTTGTGAAAATGTCAGTTATCTGATCCTGTGTGCTAACATATACCAAGTCAATCTCTCTTGCAAGTACCTTCTCTCTCACAAAGTGGTAGTGCACCTTAATGTGTTTTGTCCTAGCATGGAACACTCGATTCCTAGCTAGCTATATGCTACTCATGTTGTCACAATGAATGACAACTAGACCATCTCCCTGCACATCCAAATCACCTAATAACTTTTTGATCCATACCACCTCACATGCTGCCATAGCAACACCTCTATACTTAGCCTCTGTACTCGATAAAGCAACTGTAGGTTGCTTTTTGTTGCTCCATGTAACTACTACACTACCAAGGGAAAACATGAATCCACTTGTAGATTTTCTGTCTGACATGCTACCAGCCCAATCTGCATCTGTGTATCCAAAGACATGTGTGTCCTTACCTGTCTCATAAAAAATTCCATAATGTAAAGTGGACTTCACATACCTCAATATACGTCTAACTACATCCCAATGAGGCTTTCTAGGCATCTACATAAACTAATTGACAAGGCCAACAACATAGCTCAAGTCTGGCCTTGTGATAGTCATGTAAATCAAACTCCCTACTATCCTTCTAAACATGGTAGGGTCTTCTATCTCATCCCCAACATCAGCACTCAACTTCACATTTTGCTCCTATGGTACTGAAAGAGGCTTACATGCTGTCATACCATACTTGGATAACATATCCAAGCCATACTGCCTTTGGGACAGCCATATACCATCATCACATCTGATCACCTCAATACCAAGAAAGTATCTCAGCTCACCCAAATCTTTCATCTCAAACTTCTTCTTCAAGAAGTCCTTAACTTCAACAATCCCATTGTCATTGTCACCTGTAATAATCAAGTCATCCACATAGATGACTATGATGACCAACCTTGCATTTCCTTTTCTCACATAAAGTGAGTAATCAGCATCAGAAATACAAAATCCAATATTGACAAGATACTCTCCAATCTTGTCAGGCCATGCTCTAGGTGCTTGCTTCAGCCCATAGAGCGCCTTCTTTAACCTGCACACATATGTGGGATACTCTAAATCCTCATAACCTGCTGGCTGCTCCATATACACGTCTTCTTGCAATTCACCATGCAAGAAGGCATTCTTAACATCCATTTGCTGCAAACTCCAACCTTTGGCTACTGCCAAGGCAATCACACACCTAACAGTTGCCATTCTAGCAATTGGACTAAATGTCTCTTCATAATCTATGCCATATGTTTGAGCATAGCCTTTTGCAACCAGTCTAGCTTTATACCTGCTAACCGAACCATCTGCATTATGCTTGACTTTGTAAACCCACTTACAGCCAATAGCTTTCTTACCCTTAGGTAAGGGTACCAAATCCGAAGTCTTATTGGCTTCTAATGCAGTCATCTCTTCATCCATTGCTGCATCCCAATGAGCATGACCAACAGCATCCTCAAAACAAGTGGGCTTAACATCCTTAACTAGTTTTACCATATAAGTATAATGATGAGCTGCATAACCTTCAAAACCAAATCTTTTAACAGGGTATCTGACCCTGCTAGATCTGCGTACCACCAGATCACTCAATGGAGCCTTTACATTACTATGAGCTCTCTGTACACCTGGTGTCCTAACTGAAGGAATGCCAAGCTCATCATCCAAACTCTCCGAACCACTAGAATCTCCATCAAATCCCAAATGACTGGTAGAGATGCATCATTACCATCCAGCACTTTCTTCTTTCCTTTGTCCTTCCCTGCAACACTTATAGATCCACCTGAAGATGTGGGGCTACTCCTTAGTCTCCCAAACCAAGGGCTCACTGTAGAGGTGTAGTACCAGATGATGTTTTGGGTCCACTAAGACTCTGTGATTCTTGTTTATCTTTCTGCACATAGCTGTCCTGATCATTATCATCATCCAAAACATCATCAGCAGGTGTATACCAACTTCCCATCTCATCAAAGATAACATCCCTGCTCACTCTGAACTCACCTGTGATAGGGTTATAGCAGTGATACCCTTTCTGCTCTAAAGAGTATCCAATGAAAACACATTTTTCTACCTTTGAATCAAGCTTCTTCCGTAGCTCATCTGGCACATGAACGTATGCAACATAGCCAAATACCTTCAAGTACGATACATCATGCTTCTTGCCAGTAAAGCATTCTTCAGGAGTCATCCCATGAACAACTGTTGGAGTTCTGTTCATGATGTAGACAGCAATATGGATAGCCTCAGACCAAAAATGTTTGGGCATATTCTTTTTAGCCATTAATGCTCGTGCAACTTCTGCAATATGCCTTCTTTTTCTTTCTGCAACACCATTTACCTGCAAGTAAATTGCCTCTTTATCCCATGAGTCCTCAAGAAGCCACTAAACTCATTAGAGAGGTACTCTCCCCCTCCATCTGATCTCAAGCACTTCACTTTGAAGCCTGTTTCTGTTTCAACAATTGCCTTAAAATATTTGAAGTGCTCAAACGCATCACTCTTTTCCTTCATGAAGTATACCCATATCTTCCTTGAACAGTCATCGATAAATGTGACAAAGTATTTGTTGCCACCAAGGGATACATTTTATGTAGGCCCCAAACATCTGTATGTACTACACATCAAGTATCTTTCTGCTCACTTCTCTATCATGCGAGAAGGGTTGTCTCACCTACTTACCAAACTGGCATGCTTCACAGACTTTATGCAATTCTACAACTCTAAAAGAAGGCAACCCTGTAACCAATTCTCTGGACTGCATTAATTTCAGCCTTTGCACATTTGCATGTCCAATACGTTTATGCCACATTTTAATATCTGCAACTACTCCTTTTCCTTTAGCACGCATATCAGCATCCATTGCCGGAATTCCAACATCTAAAGTGAACATTCGACCAACTCTACTTCCTTTTGCGACCAACCTGCACTTATCATTATTCTACAATCTTTCACAATACGTGCACAGCAATATACCAAGCAACCTTTTTCACTGATTGCTCAATAGTACATGTAATCTGCAACTTGTTTGCAGATAAACCTTATGTTTGCTTCCTGCAAACACCTCAAAATTTACAGATTCGCAATCTGTAACCTATGCACCCAGTTTCGATCAATACAGCTGAACGTACCCTGTACCCTGAAACTGTTGTCCACAACCTTGCGGCTCTAAAACGGGGCCTGAAACAGTGATCTGCTCACACACCAAATCTCACAGCAATCTGAGATTTTTGCTCAACCCTGCTTCCAATGCCTCCACATGCACTATCCAAGAGAGAGAGTGGAAGAATGGGAGAGCTTCTTACCCGTTGCTTGCTTGCTCGAACCTTGCTTCTTCTCCTTCACTTCAGCCTTCAAAATCAGCCTCTCTCAATGGTGCGGCTCTGATACCATGTCAAGAATCACGTGATGGGGGGATGTGCTTGAGCTGCTACACCAAACACACACTATATACACAAGAGGAAGGTCACTCAAAAACACGAGAAGAGAGATGGACGCCAAAACATTTCTTGCTGGTTTCTTCTTCTTCTTCCACACACTATACAATGTACACAAAGTATAGATAAGATACAACATAAAGGAAAGTGGCCTACTAAGTCAAACAATGCATAACCGACTATACTAATTGACTGGCGCTATGTCTTTGCCAGTTGTAGGTAGTTGTAACAAACTAAATATAATAAGTGATAAGTCAGTGGCCATGTGAGAATCATAATGACCACCAACGTGCTAAGTGTAGATGTGCGGACCCATCCAGCCAGGCAGCCCATCATCAATGTCCGCACGTGTTGATCTTGCTATCTCAACAAAGGAGAGGGTATATACTTTTTCAATAGCAGTCACATCAAAAAATACCACCCTCCATCACACCCCCTACATGAGCCTCCAATGATAACACCACCCATGAACATTAGAGTGGCAACAATCACAACTATAGAGGATGAAAACGAAAAAATAGTAGCACCAGTCTACTTGTGCATAATAGTAAATGCCCAAAAGGTACATACCTTTGATGCCTTAATTGATGAGGAAGCTAACAAAAACATCCTCACATTTGATCATTGGACCCTCATTGCCCAAGTACAATTGACTAATGCCAAGCTCAACCCATTTGGGGAGCAATCCAATCCATTATCAGAGGAGTGCAAAGTAAAGGTTTCTATGACTGAGAGCCTCCCTATCACCTTTTAAGTATTGCCTAGCAAACAAAGTGTTGTCAAGAAATCACTTTTGGGTCGTGCTTTCAAAAAGAAACAAACTCATTGCAATGTGAACTATAACTCTCAGCACATCCACCTTGATATAAGTGATGTTAGGATAGTCATAGCTTTCACAGCAAGGGCAACATGGCTTCATCAAAGCCCACAATGCCACCGGTAAATAAACCCAATGCCATCCCTAAGGAGGGGGTAGTAAACCTACACTAACATCTAGTAGAAAATACTTGCAACACTTGGAAGCCCCAACCAAAGTTATAATTGAGATGACCAAGTGGTTTCCCGAACAAAAATCACATCCTACCAAGGACACATATGTAAGATTTCATGGCTCTCGTGTCCCATGCACCAAACCCAAGCGAAAAAGCTATTGTTACATGAATAAGCAAAGGACCAAACAATAATAGGTGCCAAAAGACCTATTGCACACCCAAGGCTTCTATGATGGTGACACCATTGTGTGGTTGCCTAAATCCATGAATGGCATACTTGCCCCATCCACCACAACCTTCCAACCAACATCCGCATACATATAAACTAATAGAAGGTAAAAACTAGAGTGAGCAAGAAGATGCTCAGCCCATGAACATTCTATGGGTCTATCACCCAAAAATCAAACCCACTATCGATAAACCTTGCCGTAACACCTCCAATGCACCATTCACTATGAAAACAAAGATATGCATGGCCCCTGAACCATAAGCTCATTCACAAGCAACAAATGACCAACTCATAGAAAAGGTCACCATAGCTCAGTAGTCCAATCTAACCCCAACTATCCATAGGCCTTAAACTATCTTATTAGCACTGATCAATTCTTGAATTGGCATCCAATATGGCCATGAACATGGCAGATGACTTAATGACTTGTATCAGATGATTGGACTCAACTTTCACATTATTTGCTAGAAGCTATGAATGCTTGGACCTAGGCTTGCTTGAGGAACACATAGCAAATGATGTATGCTCTTTGCCTTGCTCTTGGGAGAAATTTGAACTCATATTCACAAAAATACCCACGATCACAAAGAAGTTGATTGCCACTGAAATTCCTTGAGAAAAATCCCTAAACCAGTGACTAATCACATCCTTCAAGAAGAGCAAAGTTCCAATGTTTCTCAATGAATTGGATGAGCTAAAAAAGTTAGCCGAATTCGAGTCCAATTTCATATGAAAATGGTACTCTCTTCGCATCCAATGGGACATGTGGGTTGTCAAATTATGACTAATGCAGAGCAAATATGCACCATCAAGAACTTTGTTTAGAGTATTGGCCACCTTGATGAAACAAACCATTAGAGGACAATGTCGTGTTGAATCCAAACTTGGATAGGATCTTGATAGAGGAAGAACTTCATGTTGCTAGCAAAATGAATACATGTGATCTCTTGACTCGTGCTCAAACACATTTATCCATTGAAAATCAGCAACGTGAAAGTATGAAGACAATTCTTTTTATCATTTTTTTCCTACTACGATAATGCTTTGTTGCTAAGGGCTACTACTGAGCTTTCTCATGCTACCAAACCCTTTTAGTTTTAAACAACCACAAACTCTATATGATATGCATCATGAAGCATCAAAATTTAACGTACTTTAACCACTCAACAACTCCTACTCCCTATCGTTTAAAATTTTGCATTCATTGCTATAAGGCATGGTTTTTTATGTACTTTTCTTTATTGAAAGCAATAAAAACTCACTCTAACAAAGAGATAGGGCTGAGCTAAGGCTAAAAATCATCCTTTAGCTTTATCATATCTTCATAAACATAAATTTTATTTTTTCTTATTTTTGTATTGCAAAAAATCTAATTTTCTTCCTTTTTCTTATTTTTTCTATTTATTTATAAAATTTTATTGATAATTACTAATTTTCTAGTTTAAATTGAATGAACTTATAGAAAATTATTTTCTTAGGATGTTTCAATCCATAGAATGGCAAATGCACACCAAAAACCCCCCCAAAATCGCATATTTTTGCTTAAATTGCATAGTCTCGGGTTTTGTGTGTTTAGCATAAAATTATTATACGACTGTTTTTTTTGTGATTCCTTCAACATTACTGATCAAAAAAGTATGGGCAATCAAATATAATCAGTGCTAACCATTTCAAACAACAATTGATCATAAAATGATAAAATCTACCTTTATCTCATAAAACTGCTCAATTTGACACACGTTTTTCGAACTTGGAGGACTGTTGATGCTCTTTCACGGCTATTGACGATTCATCCAACCTTGATTCATGTCTCTTTCCACTTTTGCATCATCGCACGATCAAAAACATCCATCTCAGCCCACCCCCTTCTCTTTTACATTGATCCATAAGAACAAACCACAAGAGGGGAGAGAAGAGAGGAGAGAGAAAGACTAAAATTAGATCTTCTTGCTCAATGCATCATTTTCAATCATTTTTGCAGCAATGAAGGGCAAGGAATTGATGGAACTTGCTACCAAGAGGATTCTGAGGATGGTGCACAATAGAAAATTGATTTTAAAAAACAAATTTGAAGCGCTGAAAAAAACGGCACCCCCTCCCCCCCACCCTCCCCCTATGTTTTGAGAAGTCATGCTCTTTCAAATCATAAAGCTTATTTAAGCTTTAAGCTTTGATTTTAAAAAAAACCAATTCACAATTTTTTGTTCATACTTCAGGCTAAGTGGTTTTTCTGCTTTCAAAGGGGCAAACGAGCTCAGATTCGAGATCTGTCTGGATGGCTGACTTCATGACATCAAAATCTATAAATATGGCCATCGTTGTGTGCTTTACGGCTCCTGGATCAGATAGCTGCTTCATAATGTAAAACCTTGCATAGATTAAATGGGGGGTCAAATAGACTCCGATCGACGAACCAAGACATGCGTTGGGTTCCTAGCATCGAGCTCCATGTAGGAAAACTCCCACTCATCGATCCGCAACCATTTCATTTTGTATGAAAATTTGGTCTTTTATGATCGCCCGAGCTCTTTTCGCTTCAAAAATGACCTTTAAAATCCACTCTCAAGTAGAAGGTAAGGAAAAGGCCCCCATGCAAGCAATACTACCAATCATGGCTACCACAACCACCCCAACATAAGGAGCCACAGAAATGGTGGTCAATGAAAGTAACATTGATGGCATGGGTGCAATATCTACTAGACAAAGTACATGAGTTGGCACCAATACCATTAGAAGGGCCCCCAATGGTAGGAGCCAAGAGACTAGCATAGTAGATGCAGAATCCCACCAAGGTTCGAAGGTGCCCAGACTTGAGGTATCCACCACTTTGGTGCCCTTGGCAACGCGACACACAAAAGAATATGATGAGCTAGTGAAAGAGCTCCAAAGCCAATGTGAGAGGATGAATAAGGAAATAAAAGCTACACTCCTTGAGCTAGAAGTAGAAAAGGAGGCTTTCACAACCTTTCAACTGGAAAAAACAAGGCAAATGATGATATACACCAAGGAGATGATAGCTCTAAAAGAGGCCTTGAAGGTAAGACAAGGTGTAGAAAATATGAAGGACTTGCACGAAGAAGAAAGGGAAAACCACATGGCTTTAGAGCAGCTATGTACCTTAAACTCTAAGAAAAATAAACATCTAGAGTTAGAGAACAAGGAATTGAAGAGGTAGAGAAAGCAGTTGACACAAGAGCTACATGCTACAAAGAAAAAAGACGAAGAGGCCATGAAGAAGATGGCAGAGTTACATAATCAACTTCACAAAGCAGTCCATGAGCAGGCCATCCTAAGGGAGCAAGTGGAACATCATGGCTAAGACATAGAAAGGATGCTTGCAACATGGAAGGAGCAAGAGTAGATGGTAGCTACCCTCTCACAAGAATAGAACCACAGCCTAAAACATATGAAAGAGAAAGCACAAAGATGGGTAGAAATGAATGAGGCTCGAATCAAAGATTTAGCACAACACCTAACATTATCAAAAAGTGAGCATATAAATTGCTGAAGGAAAAGTGGAGGCGCTAGAGATGGGGGTGTTGTCACAACAGCAAGAGGCCTTCTTAAACATAGTGTTGCATGTAACTCAATGCTTGGAGATTGCTTTTGAGTAGTGCCAGACAAGGGATTCCAAGTTTTGTCAATACATATTGATTCAATTCATTGTGCTTTGTATTTATCATATTTACCTCTTGTTTATTTTTTTCTTCTCTTCCATCTCCTATCTCTACTTCCTTCTATCTCAGATCCCCCGTGGATACGAGCTTTCGATAAAAACCCCTCCAACAACGCCTCCTAAGGATACTTCTTAAGCAAAAGCTAACAACAGTGGAAGAGCAACTACCACACCTCTTTTTTTATGTAAATGTTGGCATAAATAGTTGTGATATGACTAGGCCCATAATGAGGACTACCTCATTGCTAGCTTTTTGTATGAACCTCCTAAAGGACATGAGTGATAATCAGTTCACGAGGTGTAACCACCCACTTTTATCTATTACCCCTATGAATGTGAGGGTTAACTTAAAAAGCTATATGCTAAGCTAATCCTTCCTAAGTAGGTTACTTAAATCTCTACCCATCTCTGTTGTTGCTGCAAGAGAACATGATGCACCTTAGCATCATCCCTTGTGTGTGTGTGTGTGTGTGTGTGTGTGTGTGTGTGTGTGTGTGTGTGTGTGTGTGTGTGTGTGTGTGTGTGTGTGTGTGTGTGTGTGTGTGTGTGTGTGTGTGTGTGTGTGTGTGTGTGTGTGTGTGTAAGAAAGAACAAAGAAAAGGGAGAGATTGAGGGGGGAAAAAACATAAATTGTCTCATTTGTGATGTATGAGTGCCATGAAGACTACATCTATGGATCATTGAATTCCTAGCCCCTCCCCACTTCACATACTTAGGACATATCAAGGGCAAGACATTATGATAGTCATGTCTCCGAAAGTCATGCATAACACCTCCCCCTTCCATGAACTGGGTCCTCAAGTGTGGGACAACACCTCAAGCTTGCGACCCAATTCCCACTTCCACCACCACTTGCACAATGCACTACATGGTAAGGTAGATACACCCCCTGTAGCCATGCAACTAGCCAGCAACTCTAGGGGCCCTCCTCAATCAATCTGTAATATCCCTGTCCCCTCTGTGCATAGGAACCCCCCCTAAATAATTAAATTATTTCAAATTTCCTTATCCTCCCCCCTATCATCGCCGAACAGATGGCGGGGGGAGGAAGAAGGAGATGATGTCAACTAGGAGGATGATGTGGAAGAAGAGAAAGATAATCACAATGACGATGATGTTGACGAAAGGGAGAGGCCATGTGGCCTACACCCCCCGGCCTTTTCGATCAGTCCGCAGCACCGCCATGCAATCGGACAAGTGGTGGATGGGGCAGATACCATGCACCACCACCACTCCACTTCCTCCCCACCCACACCCCCCGGCAATGGAAAAGGAAACGGCACGCTTTGGCATGACACACACACACACACACAGAGAACCTTCTAGAAGCTTCCTTCCTTTCCCCTCCTTAGAGGGTGGCCACACGCACTTATCTTTTCCCCTTTTCCACGATATTGTTCTCCACCCCGCAAGCTTAATTTCCCCCCAGTTGGCCCTCTCTTCTTGAGTAAGAGGCTGCTGAAGTCTTGTGGGAATCACACTTAAAAGAGAGGAAGATCAAGAATGGCCCCCAAGCAGAGAATGTCACGCATGGATGGCAATCCCACAATGAGCAACGAAGCTTTGGGCGAGAGCATCACTGTCAATCCAACTACAATAGGTGTGACAAGAGCTAATGGAACTACGAGCAACACCCCACCTCTGGCCACTCAAGTCCAAGTTCTTCACTCTCTCTAATAAAGTATTAAGCATCAATAAGTCTTCGATTAGTCTTTACTTAGGACAATATTGTTTAAGGTTCGCAAGGTTACCTTGAGGGTTATGCACATAGACGGTACATGCATGGGAAAGATTATATGAAACATACATCAATGGTACATGAAAAGATCTTGCATTAAAAGTCTTGCATCCATCCTATGAAGGTTTCACATTAAATAAATAGTTAAAGAGTTTACATTGTGTTGCCAAACCATGAATTGATTACAACTTGCACAATAATTCAGGAATTATTTTACATTGAAAGATAGTCTTGCATCGTATAAGAGCTTATAATTGTTACAAATTTGTCTCGCATTCTTTGTCTTAGGAGAAAGGAAGATAAAGTCAAGTTAAAATTCTGCATAGTATTGCACTAGGGAAAGGCTAAAAGATAAATGTCACTTAGAGAAGAGGCATAAATGCTATTGCTAAATTGATTATCCCTCATTGAAATTATAGGACTTACATCTTATATAGTTGTAGGAGACCTCATCATACACCTTAGCCAAAGGAAGGGAGTATTAAGTAAACTTTTGCATAGTATCGCTCTTAGATCCCAAGGGAGAGAGCCAATATGCAGATGGAAATGTTATTGCATTTATTCTTACATTGTTTGGAAAAATAAAATTGGTTTTATTGGTTGATCAAACAACATTCTAAATGCTTTTACATTCAACTGATTGTTGGAATGTCATTTGGATTATTATTCTAAGTGCTTGTGATTGATGGTAAATTCATGGTAGGGGTCTGTGATGGCAAATTGCCATGGGGATAAATGAATGTTTTCTTGGAAAGTGATATTAGAGCTGACTGCCTTGATTGTGCTTGATTCCTAAATGATTTAATAAAGGAAAGGTTATTTGCATAGGTGAATATCCTCCAAGATTGCACTACGGATCAACCCGAAAAGGGCATTGCTTGATTCACGAGCCAAAGGTCTCGATGAAAAGGCCAACCACGAGAATAATGTTTCACTCCTAAGCAGCTTCTGGATCAAGTGGAGCTATGGACACCCCTTGCTAAGTCCAAAACGGAGTTGAGAGACCTCCATGGGCCCAACGTTTGTGGCGTTGGAAGATCCTATTCTAGATAAAGGATAGGAATTGTGGTGCCATGTAATCTGGACCGGTTACTTCTGCAGGGTAGAAGGGACATATAATTTCTCCTGTATGAGCAGGAGACAAAGATTAACTTGAAGATACGTTAAGGAACTTGTTTGTCAAAAGGATTGCTTGCTCTGTTTTCGTGTTGGTGCTATAAATTACGGGAACGAACCATGTTTCCTAAAAGGCTTAATTAAGGAAGCTCATTTTAAATGTCACACATAAATGTGATAGGACCTAATTAAATAACTAAAGAACGTCTATTGAGGGAAGCCGGTGGTCGAAGCCCCCGACGGGGGTCCGTCCTATGGCAGGGTGGTCCCAGAGAACTGGGAGGCTTCTCATAAGATTTTACTGACATCTGACCCTTAGAAATTGTTAGGTTAGAACCTCGACTCATGCCATTTTAGGGGACCGGAATGGGACTATGCCCTATGGGTAGAGAGGTTGAGCGACGCATCCCTCTCCTTTCCCATTCTCTTTGAACCAAGTGCAGCGTGGATCTGCTTCAGCTTGGATATCTCTGCATAAAGTAGGATATCCAAGACCCGACGCTAGAATGCTGTCAGGAGACCTTGACCACTAGGAACCCAAAATTCAACTCAATCCCAATGGGTCCAATCGCAAACGTTTCGTTGCGAGGTGGACTCGAGAAACCCTAGGTGATAAACCCCGTAACATTCCATGGGAGTGTCGGGCAACGACACTTAGATTCTCTTTCGATGGATCACTAAAAACGTGCCTGGGCAGTCGATAGGTGGGCACGTTACACAATCAACATGCCTTCAGCACCAAGAATCTCTAAGCATATGTTGCAAGCTTATCTTACATGATCAATTTCCCAAGAGACCCAAGTATCATTTTCCAGACCACTCTTGACTCTCCAACCCATACCATCCAATGCCTTGGGACTGGCACTCAGCTCTAGGATGGGGGTAATGTTAACCCTCGGAACAACACAAGGCACAAACTAACACAAGGTGCAAAGAGGACTTAAGAAGGAGCATAAAAAGACAACCTATTGAAAAAAGAAGATTAAGAAGCGTGGGAAAAGTTTTTAAAAATCAAGAACAAAGCACACAAGAAATAATGCACATTTTAGCCCTTTGTAAAAAAGTGCCAAGCTTCCTCCTGTGCAAGTTGTAAAGGAAATGGTGCATGTAAAGGAGCCATGGGAATAAGAAAAAGAATAGGAAAGAAAGTGATGAGAGTAGTATTTTAAAACCTGTTAAGTGGCAAAAAGTGCCGAAAAGGAGTGGATTAATGTAAAATTTAGGCGGAAAATTAAAGCCAATGGAAGCGGAACATGAAGATTCGACAATTTTTAGAGACCAAGGAAGACGAAAATGAAAATTTTGGCCATTGCGATGGTTGCAGATTTTCAATATTTTTTTCAACAGGCCAGATTGAAGACAGATAGCCCATGGCCCCAAAAATTTCGTAATTTGGGGGGGGGGAATGGTGCAGCCAGAAACGGCTGCCCCTTGCAACAATTTGTGAGGAGGAGGAGGGGGTTGCAGCCTGTGAGCAACCCACCAAACAGATAATGGCAATCATCTTCCTCAATTTTTCGCTCCTCATCGCTAGTCTCTGATAAAAAAATGGATGTCCCAATGGAGAAGATGAAAAACCAGTCTTTCTCTCCCCTCCCTCCTCTCTCCTCTTGATGGCTGTTCCCACGTGTGATTCTATGGAAAAAGGGGAAGGAGTTGGATGCAAGTTGTTGATGGAATAATGAAATTGAAGCGAAGGAGATTGCAGATCAGATTTGGAGAAATATCATAATTTTTATCTTAATAAATGAAAAAATAGTGAAAATAGAAAATTTTATTTTTTGTGCTAGAAAATTAAGGAAAAATATGATTTATATTCGTGCATGTATGGCATGGCTGGAGCATGAGAGATAAGCCTCGGTTTAGCCTTGTCTTCATGTTAAAGTCCGGTTTTACTAGTTGTTACAACATGTTATACATGTCCACACTAAATGTGTTAGGATAATTAGGAAACTAAAGAATACCTTGGATGTGTCGAGTAGAAGGTAGATGGATGACTTCCCAAACAAAGATTATGGTTGGCTGGGTGGATAACTTTTCAAAAGATAGGATTGATATTAAAGCTAAAGTTTGACCTACTTAGGATTTGTGTTATAAAACTCAACTTAGCACCATTTTAGGGGTCCAGGGTGAGATTATGCCTTATGGATAGAGGGGTTGAGATTCTACTCCCTCTCCTCTCTCACTCTCATTGAAATAAGTAGAGCACCAACCAGCTTCGAGTTTTGATTATTTTCCACAATTGACTTTTTTAACTTGATGCTAGAACACTATTTAGGAGACTAAAGTTGAGTTCCGATAAGTCAATTCTCACAAGTCAAGGCAACCACTTCCTTGACAAGGTAGAGTCGATAGTAGTCTAATTGTTTAAGCTTGACTATTCCATGCAATGTTTTTCTTTTATGTGAATTTTATTTTTAGGCTAAAACTATGGATCATTGAACAAGTCAACTAAAAATACGATTCCCTCATATTGAAGATTTTGGCACACACTTTGAGTTTTGATTACCTACAATGGGTATTTCTATAGAGGAAAAGTATGGGTATCCATAGTCATCCATAGAAATGTACATAGCAACATGCCATAAGGTACCTCTCAAGTTGAGGATCTTGTCACCAAATCTTGATCAATTTTTTGAGAGAGGTCTTTGAAAAAAAAAAATTGTTTCATGCAATTTGAGGGGTGATGCTTAGGACGAGCAATTGTGCAACTACTCAACATTCCTTCTTGGTCTTTCCAAGTGGGTATGTCTCATTTTTCCTAATAGAAATAATATTTAACTTACTTTTTCCACCTAAATTTTGTATTTATAACAATGTGCATCATGTAGTGACATTACAATTTTTCCTAACCTATTTATTGATATATTTTCTATAATTGTTGAGAGTAATAACAATATTATTTGACATTAAAAACTGATAGATGTAAATGCATGCTTGGTAAAATTGGGACTTCTTTCTCTTTACTTATGTGTTGACTTGTAACTCATGGGTGATTGACTATGTAGGTAAGGAAAACAAGTGATATGGTGTTGCATTCACATGAAGCCACCTTCACATGGAGTATGCACAAAGACAACAACAACTATTTGTGAGGCTCCTTGCTTGAACATTGTAAGAGCATCTTCACATGGGTCCTTTTGAAACACAGGACATGCATTTGCAAGCTAAAAATAGAACATACCCTACAATATATGGCTTCTTTGGGCTTTTGAAACTTTAGAAAATGTCCGAAAAGTTATCAAACTTTGGTCAATCATTTGCTAAATTCACTTATAGTTAGTTAGTTTACCCAACAATCTTCTTCAAGCTAACGTGTACTTCACTGTTTACATTTAACATCCAATATCACAGTATGTATGAGAACAATCATCCATAAGTTGTGCTATGGTTTGAAATGCAATTTTAAACTTGTTCCATTATGCAGCCCTAATATGCACCCTTTCTAAACTCATTATGGAGATTTTAAAGTGGAAGTTTACAACTAGTATTGGTGACCTTTTTCCAAATTTTCTCTATGGGAAACCTCCAAGTTCAGGATCAAGGGGTTTGTTAGAGCCCTATTTTTACACCAATCTTCAAGGGGGTTAGCAAGGTTGAGTTCGCCCCACACCTATATGGTTAGAATGATGTGGTGGGGGTGGTTGGATTTTGTTGTGCAAATAGCATATTTTTTAGTGCATGTATTTGTTGGATGTGTGTGTTTTTTTGCAAGTTTCAATAAAATTCGAGCTCCTTGTAAAGTCTTTTCACATCCATAAATTTTTCCACCTAGCATATTTGAAAAACTTTTGGCATCTTGAAAATCGTTAGAGACCAATGCGAAAGTCATGACTAGGCTAGTGTAAGGGCACCCTCATTCCAACTCGAACTAGGAGATATGACAAATTGCCACATCAACAATTTAGCTTGATAACATATGCATAGGGTTGGAAAAAAGTAACACAACATTTAAATGCCACAAGCATATCTATTGGAGTGTATGGCTTGATTGGGATCTCTATTTGAACTACAAAAAGGTATGTCTAGTTATGGATTGGAATCTCTATTGCTTACATAGTGTTGGAATCATAACTAACAAGAGGAGAATAACCATTGGAATCTATTTGTTTGACAATTCATTCATCCCCTCCTACATAGACTACATAGATGGACTTTCATGCAACCTTGAATGTTCCCTTTCCTTCGCAAAACTTCACTATCATCAATGTGACCCAACTCTTAGAATTAGGAAAAGGAACCTCTATGTTACAAGTCTAGTGATTTTTAATGCCAAAGCCTAGGGTTAATTGATCATCGTATTATTTCAAAAACTACTAAAATAGGAAGAAACTTTACACATCAATTGGCTTGAGAGTTTGTACATAATTTTCTTCTAGAGAGTGAATTTTCTAGCAAAAAACATTAGCAAACTCAAAATATGTCACCCATAGTTAAACATGGAACAACCAAAGTGGCAATCCCCTTGTTGGCTAATTAGGTTGATGTCATCTCCATGCACTTTTTAATCATTAGGACCATACCAACAAACGTAGAAAGGTAAGCTATTATTTATGAAATGTTGTCATACATTGTCCAACAATGGAATGCAATTAAGTCACCTTGATTTCCAAAATATACATGCATTACAAAGCGTGTAACTTCAAGTAGCTTTGAAAGTGGTGGTGCATGTGTTTGAGTGACATTTTGAACATGTGCATGGGAATAAAGCCTAAAGTTAAGAAATAGGCAACCTAGCTGAAAAAGGGCATAAAAGCTAGTGCTTAATTTATCCTTGCAAATAACCTTAGCTACAATCTAAAAATGAGCATGTCAGATGTCAAAGTTTAATTGATGTGGGTGTTTCAATTAAACAGTCACAATAAAAAGCTACAATCTTTCTAACTACCAGAACTAAAATGGTTGATGTAAGCATCCCAACTAAAATGCAAGCTTTGTCATAATAAAGAGCAATCTCTCCAACCACTGAAGATTGTTCCTTATCAACTTTCCAAACTACCCTAAGATGTAGAAGGGTATTAGATGCTTAATGTGAACATTAAGAAATGAATAAGCATCAAGGAGCACAAGACATTGTAAAAGATATCAACAAAGTCATTGCTTTTAATTGCTAATAAAGAATGTTTTAAAGATTGTTGGTTGGTCAATTTCATTTCCATTAGTTTGTTTTGATGCAACTTGAAGGGTTTGATTGGTTTAAGTGATTGTCCTATATACCATTGGTTTTTTATGTATGTGTGTTTGTACATGCTTATCGATTTCTAAATGCTCTTGAAATTTATAAATTTATTGCGAGTACGATGTGGTTATGATCAAAATAATACAACCAATATATTCAATCTATAGTTATTAAAGCTTACAAGTTTTCTCTTCAAGCTAAAACTGATGGGCTTCAAAGCACTTTTTCCTTCTAAGCTAAACTTTTGAGTGTTAGTTTAAAATACCTTGATGCTAAAGGAAGCCACGTTTTAAGGAGTGCTTTTAAAACAATTATGTCATTTGTGCCAAACCCTTGAGTGTTACCATAATCCTATTTGTATTTTTGATGGTTATGTGCCATTTCTTCTAGACCATGGATTGACATATGTATATATGTTAAATTGTGCAACAACAAATCAATAAATGTAGAATAGTAATATCCTCAATAACCTTATTAAAAATATAACTTGTCAAGGAGCATTTGAGTATGTCCAATTTTAAAATTAGTGAGATTCAAGCAAGGAAGATATAACCATGTTTTGACCTCATAATTCCACCTTGATATACCCCTTGCTTGCTTAGATGGCCCACTCCATAATAACTTTTTTCTTGCACGCTCTATCATCCCATGTGTAATCAATCCTTTGCATCAAATGTTTTTTAATTAAGAATAACCCTTTGACTAACCAATGATTGACTACACATACACTTGTTTTTTGGATCAAGCCTTTCAACTAGATTGTAACTAGTTGGAATCGAATGCTTGAATGCTAGGCTTGGATAGCTATGACAATAAATAAAGTGGATCTTTGCCTACTTATTCCTTATACCTAAAGTTTCTTGTGAGAAGGTCAGCACCACCCTTCCACATTCTTCTATATAGAAAAGCTATAATGACTACTAGACAATAATTAACAATATACTTCGTTTCAAAGTAATTAACAATATACTTGATTTCAAAGTAATTTATAAGTTTGCATCACATGCGGTACCTTTGTGGAAATTTGGAGTCAACAATGTATAGGAGTGACAATCACGATTTCTAGTAAACTATCTTAAGTGTGGTAATTCAATATTTGAATCATGATTACAATATTGTGTAAATACACTATCTCTAGAGGTGAGTCCAAGTTCTTTAGAAAAAGATGATTAGAAATAGAGAGCCTCTTTCCATAGGAGGATTCACATGAGAGTCATTGCTGCACTTGAAAAAAACTAGCAAGCTAAGTGTTTACATGCATATCCATATCTCCTTCATACTTGGAAAGTGTTTTGGCAATCATATAATCTTGAATCTAATGCCATTTATTTGGGGCTTACAAATATGTGGGCTCAAATTTAGAGTTCCAAATCCATGGTACCATATACACCTAGTGTGAAAAAGCAAACACCTACATGAGAGAGAGAGAGAGAGAGAGAGAGAGAGAGAGAGAGAGAGAGAGAGAGAGAGAGAGAGAGAGAGAGAGAGAGAGAGAGAGAGAGAGAGAGAGAGAGAGAGAGAGAGAGAGAGAGAGAGAGAGAGAGAGAGAGAGAGAGAGAGAGAGAGAGTGTGTGTGTGTGTGTGTGTGTGTGTGTCTCCACTCCTTACTCAAAGCTTTAATCCTTGACACTCTATCATATAGTTTTGGTGGATTAGATCAACTTAGTCTATTGGGTCACTCAAGTCTTGGTTGGATTACCATAAGTTTGTTGGGTCACTTGAGCCTTGCATTTATCTTTGATAGTGTTGAGCCATTTTTTACTTTATTGTATGATCATTTTAAAAGTAGATAAGCTGGTCACCATATTACTGATCCTTTTAGGGAAATATTTGTTTTTGTATTGTAAAATAGAACATAATCTCAATTTAGGCTAATTACTTGTAGTAAACCATTGTTGTGACATTTTTCATTTGACTATGATGCACATGGAGGTTCGAATGACATTGATTAACAAATGAAGATATTTATGTACAAACATGGACACCTGGCTTAAAGTGTGAAACCAGACATACTGATAATGAACTTGAGTAAAAGACTAACATCTAAGCTTGGGGTGAGATATCACCATAAAGAAGGCATGACTACCAAGTAGGATTACTCCCTTGTAGCATTCATTGCTACAAAGTGTCTTTGTATGTCCGTACTTGCTTGATGCGAATGTTAGACTAACCCTAATCCTAATCACACTTGTTAATAAATTGACATTTGCAAATGTTAGTTTATTAACACTAGCTTGATGCTAATGTTAATCTAACCCTAATCCTAAGCATACTTGTTAATAAATTGATATTTGCAAATGTTAATTTATTGCCACTTCCTCGATGCTAATGTTAGACTAACCCGAATGCTAATGTTAAACTAACACTAATGGTAATAGACATTTGCAATCATACTTGCTAATAAAATGACATTTGCAAATGTTAATTAATTTTCATTTGCTTGATGCTAATGTTAACCTAACCCTAACATTAATCACGCTGATTAAACTTGTGATTGTTCACAAACTTGCAAGTGGATGCGCCTTTAAATATCCTTGAACTAGTGCAAATTGACAGCTTGACAATCCAAACAAAAACCTTTTGTGACTCTACCTTGTTAACATACTCCTACTTATGTCTTGAGCACTATTGTGAGACTCTTCACTCCGATCTTCCTAGCTCACGCTATAGACTTAAAACATATATGAACTTATTAAATGCACTGCAAAAACTCATATGCTAGAGTTCCACAGATGTTGCTAAAGAAATCTAGGTATCTAGTTCATGCACCCATGTGCATGCACACCCATATAAAATGAACACAAAAGCAAAAAAAAAAAGGATTAAACTCCTTCAAATGAGATAGCTCCACATGTGAGTCAAGACTTCTTGGCGCATTTTTGCTATTGTATGAAAAACCTATGTTAGTGAATTAACTATGATTGGCTAGTTTTGAAAAGGCTTATAACCCCATGTCATAAGTCACGTGTATTCATTACTTTTTTGTGTGCCTTGCGATGTGCAGGGAGAGGATTTAGCTTACCCTATACACAACAACACCATTGAGAGAGATGATGGGTGATCATGAGTTAATGTTGTACATGATGTTGTGAGAGGGAAGGTTAGGGTGATGTTGCATGGAGGCATTAACTAGACCTTTTGAAGTGTAATTGGTAAAGTTATCCCTTATTATAGCAAATTTGATAATTCTACCAAACCTATTCAATTGACCAATTGAGGAACTGAAAGGTCGTTTATGAAAAACCTATGTTAGTGAGTCAACTATGATTGGCTAGTACTAAAAAGGTTTATATCCCCCATGCTTTAAGTCATGTATTTATTAAGCTTTTGGTGTACCTTGGGATGCCTAAGGAGACAATTTAGCTTACCCTACACAACATGCATTGTTGAGAGAGATGATGGACGATCATGAGTTAATGTTGTACATGATATAGAGGGAAGGTTATAATGATGTTGCATGGAGGTACTAAACTAGACCTTTTGAAGTCTAATTGGTAAAGTTATGCCCTATTACATCAAAATTGATAATGCTACTAAACCTATTCAATTGACCAATTGAGGAATCGAAAGATCTTGTAGGAAAAACCTATGTTAGTGAGTCAAGTGTGATTGGCTAATTCTAAAAAGGCTTACAATATCCATGTTGTAAGTCGTGTGTATTCATCACACTTTTGTGTACCTTGGGATGCCTAGGTAGAGGATTCAGCTTACTCTACACATCATGCACCATTGAGAGAGACCATGGGTGATAATGAATTAATGTTGTACATGATATAATGAGAGGGAAGGCTACAGTGGTGTTACATGGAGGTGTCGACTAAACTTTTTGAAGTCTAGTTAGTACTAACTAAAGTTATCCCCTATTATACCAAAATTTGAGAGTTAAAGAAGGTGCCACATGCAACTTGCTTTACTTGCTACACTTTCACAAAGTGTAGAAAGTACTATGTGTAGCATTATCCTTAGCTTCATCATCCATATTCATCATAAAAAAGCTCCAATGAGAGCTAGGAAGTCTTTCTTGCTAAGAATAAATTGGCTTTGCTTGGAAAATCGAGGAAGAAAAGGCATGCTTTTAAGATTGCATATGTAGGAGATTAAGCAAGTTGTAAAGTTTCTCTTTACAAGCCACATCTCTTTTTGATGATGCAAATACATTACTTAAATATGAACTTATTGCATTATTATAAAATAAAGGTATTTGTTGTGGATGGACCAAGGGGTTGCAACAACTAGCAGGACCGATGGAGTGCGGCCACGTGGCACGGGCCAATAGAAAGGGTGGTGCAACCCCCAAAAGTGTCACATTGCAACGTTGAAAGCCTTGTCTAGTTTGATTGGTGGGCAAGGCTCTCTTATTAGGGGAGTACATTGTTTTTTGCCAGCAGGCTGCCAACCCATCACAAGCCTTGGCCAAAGAAATTTTTTTTCCTCTCTCTCTCTCTCTCTTCTAGCCTTGGCCAAAGAAAAATCTTTCCCCTCTCCCTCTATCCTCTCTCTCCTCTTCTAGTCTTGGCCAAAGAAAAATTTCCTCTCTCTCTCCTAGTCTTGGCCTAAGAAAAGATTTCCCCTCTCTCTGTCTCTGCCCCCCACCTCTTTCTCCCTCCCCCCTTAGATTTCCTGTTGTGTATCTCATACCCTATACCCACCTAACTCTATAACCACCACCTGGCTATCAGTCCTTGTTGCTTTGCTCACTCGCCTCCCCCCCTCCCCTCCCCACCTTCACTTCTTCTTCCTCCTCCCCGCCTCTCTATCTCTCTCATCATACCTTTGGCTTCACGTACCAGCCAGCTCCACCTGACACTCCTCTCCCTTTGCTTTCATCTCTTACCAATCCCCTCGATTCCATCCATCCAGAGAGTGCCTAGTCTACCACAACCTCTTGTGTGTGTGTGCGTGTGCGTGTGTATCATCAACCGCATTCATTCATTGTTGTCATCATCATCATCACCTTCTCCATTGCTGGTCTCCCCCTATCCACACACACACACACACACACACACTCTCTCTCTCTCTCTCTCTCTCTCTCTCTCTCTCTCTGTGTCTGTCTGTATCTGTGCTTGACTGTGGGGGTGAATGGACGGCCTCTGCATTTCTTCCATATCCATGCGAAAAAGGAGCCCTTCTGTCAGACCGGCTCAGAAGACAGAAGTCTCCATCCCGTTAATGCAGCTTTTCGTTCTTCTTCCTCTCCTCTGCTTCCAGCCTTCAATGGCTGCCGAAAGCTTCTGGTGAGGGAACCAACATTCATGTCCCTGCTGATAGAGGAGAAGACGATTGGAGGCACGATCAGTATAGGTGTTCGATCTCTCTCTCTCTCTCTCTCTCTCTCTCTGTGTCTCTGTCTCTGTCTCTCTCTCTCTCTCTCTCAAGTGCCTTTTCCTTTTCTTCAAGGAAATGAATTGTTTGAGAGGGATTCATTTCGGGCTTTCCCTTTTTTAAAAACCTTTTCTGATGTGTGTTCTCTCTCCCTCTCTCTCTCTCTCTCTCATACTGGTGGGCAGCAATCATGGGGTGAGCTTTTGCACCACAAGGCCCCCATTAGCTGGCTGTGTTGATTCCGGAGGCCATCAATCCAGCAAAAAAGCCTGCCAGTAACACTACTGCATGTTTAAGATCAGATAGACAAGCCATGTAGATTAGCACTAATTGAAGCAAAGCATTCTGCTCACATGATATCCTAGATAAAAACCTCAAAGTGCAACCTTTTAAACAACAAATCACATTGTGTTTAATCCTCCTTCGCCCTATTCTGCTAATCAGGTTCCTATGTCAGTCCATTTTGCCACTGTTAAGCCAGAAGATTACGCGCCGGGTGTGAGATAGACGCCTCTGGGTGTGGCATTCGCATTTGCTTCCACTATTGTGGTTCAAATCAAGCAAGATGGAGCGCAGGGGATGGCCTTGGAAGAAGAAGATAACAGAGAAGCTGGCTTCAGCTGCATTAGAGCTCAAGCAGAGCAATGAGCAACTGGTATGGCAATGCCCCTACAGAAGGCCTGGCTCATCCACCACTCCTCTGATCTTTTCCAGCTGAAGAGTCGTGAGCTGAAACTGAACAAATCTTTTCCCTCTTTTTTTGATCTCGCAGGACTCTCGCATGGATTTGAAAGACCGCTCCGATTCCATGACCCCTCTGCAGCAGGCGGAGGCAAGGCTCAAAATCTTGACTGAAGAGCTGGCAGCCAAAGACGAAGTCGTCCAACAACATGCCAAGGTTGCAGAGGAGGCAGTTACAGGTATCCTGCCCATCTCTTACTTACCCTGATTCATCAGATTTGAATTTACTTGAATCAAAATCTGGATTCTTTGCATAGAATTTTGGGCTTTTGTCTCCTAATAAATTGAGGGTCATTATTGGCATTGCCATTTGAGGTCTCTGCAGAGCTTTTTGGGCTTTTGTCTCCTAATCTATTGAGGGTCATCATTGGCATTGGCATTTGAGTTCTTTAAATGGTCATTTGAATTGAGCTCCATGTCTGGCTATTCACCTCTGTTTTTAATGTTCAAGTCTACACTTCTGCTGTTACAGGTTGGGAGAAGGCAGAGTCAGAGGCTGCGAGCATGAGACAACAGCTTGATGCGGAAATGCAGAAGAGGCTGGCTACAGAGGACCGTGTTTCCCATCTTGATGGGGCTTTGAAAGAGTGTATGCGGCAGCTTAGGCTTGTAAGAGAGCAGCAAGAACAGAAAATACACGAAACTGTAGTAAAGAAGACAAGGGAGTGGGAGATTATAAGGGAAGAAATGGAAGCAAGAATGGCAAAGGTTGCCAACGAGCTCCTTGAATCTGAAGCTGAGAAGGCTGCCATGAACAAATCTCTCCATGAAAGAGCCATGCTCATCAAAGAAGCCAAAGAGGGAAGAAGCAGAGCAGAGGAGGAGGTGAAGTTGTTACAGGTTAGATTGGAAATGTCAGAAAAAGAACAGGCAAAATGGAAGTATGAGGTGCATGTTCTCAGCAAGGAGTTGGAAATCAGGAATGAGGAACTGGAGTACAACAAGAAGGCTTCAGAGATTGCCAACAAGCAACATCTAGAGAATGTGAAGAAAGTGGCAAAGCTTGAAACTGAATGCCAACGCTTGCGCTTGCTAGTTCGTAAGAAACTGCCAGGACCTGCTGCTGTTGCACAAATGAGGATGGAGGTGGAGGCCCTAGGAATGCTGCCATCACTTCCTGCTGAGCGAGGCAGGCGCATGTCTCCTTCCCCTCGAAGAAATCAGTCAGCCGGTTGGAAGCAAGATAGGGGAGGGGTACCATGGTTGTCGAGCAATGAGGAAGCTGGAGGAGACCGTCTACTAGCCATGGAAGAGGAGAACAGAGCTTTGAAAGAGGCCCTTAGCAAGAGCAACAATGAGCTTCATGCTGCTAGGCTGCTGTGTGCTCGAACAGCTAGCAAGCTCTCTTCTGTCGAAGAGCAATTAGAAATTTCCACTTCAGTAGTGCCCAGTCTCCATGGCTTACCCAAGTCCAATCGCTCTGTAGTCGATGGATTTGCAGCTGCAACTCATGTTGAATCTAGTCAAGAGCCTAGTGTTGCATCTGTATCTGAGGATGGGGCTGCTGAGGATGAAATTAGTTGTGCAGAATCCTGGGCCACTGCTTTGATGTCAGAGTTAGCACAATTTGGTAAAAAGGAGAAAGGCAGTTCAGTGTCTGATAGCATGCTGGACTCCTCAAGCTGTAATCTCATGGATGATTTTGCTGAGATGGAGAAGCTTGCATCAATGGCCCAGGAGCTACCTGCTGCACTTGCAGAAAAAGATCATAATCCAATCAAAGATCAGATAGCTGATAAAGCTGGACATATACAATTGAATGCAACTGATTTTCAAAGTGACACTAATAGGACTCTTCAAATCGAGGGTCAGGACCTTCAAAACTTAGAGACTGTTAATGCCCTCAGCATCAGGCTTGCTAATGCTGAGAAAGAGTTGAATACTACAAAACTTCAGAAGCTGGCACTCAAAGCAGTTTTATTAAGCATTGAGAAACATTTGACAGTAATAAGGGAAGCTGGGGAAGCTGGAAGTTTAAGCAATGTCCTGAATGAAGTTCAGAATATGTTGAATGAACTGCGAGAATCAGGCGTGAAAGATTCTTCAGACTCTGCTGCACAACCTGACAGGTTAGTTGTGGAGATGGAACCTGCAGAGGTAAGGGACACAAGGGTCTGGTCACCTAGTGGCAGATCCAGCTGTCAGTCTGAAGAAAGTGCAACTAGGCAGGAGAGTATGCCTGCCTCAGAAAAGGTTAATGTTGGAACACAACTCACCATAGCCATGCATAAGGTAGTCTCTCTTGTCGAGGCACTGACTCAAGTTGATTATGATGTCCGAAATTCCGAAGCTGATTTTGCAGAGGAGAGTAGTGAGGCTTTAGTCCATGCCGATGATCACAAGCAGTGGAGAAACTCCGAGTTTGACTCTTGTGTCCAAAGCCTTGTGGCACTTTGTAATGGTGTACTACAAGACAAAGTGGATGTCCTTGATTTTGTGGCAGAGATGACATCTGCATTGGATTGGTTGGTCAGCCATATATTCTCTCTGCCACACAAGATGATCGAAAATAATAGCATGCGCAGACGGCTTGACTGGGATAAATGCACCACCAATGTACATGGTCTTGTCTCACATGTAAGGAAGTTGAGCTCCACAGAGAAGGATTTCACAGGATCTGATTCACCTACCATTGGGGAGTACATTCAACTCTCAGAGCACCAAGAAGCTCTTTCTAGAAGTTTAGACATGCATGTGAAAAAGGTTCACAGCCTTGAAGAACAACTAACCCAGCTCAAATGTGAGAAAGATGAAGCTAATACAAAGCTGAAGGCAGTAACAGAAGAACTTGACCTCCTGAAATCTGAGTTGCTTGAGTCAAAACGGGCTGCAACTCAAGTGCAACATGATCTTACTGCTGCTTTGGAGAGTAAGCAATCATTGTTGTCAAATCTGACCACCCTTGCCGCAGATAAGACCTCACTTGAGTCTCGGCTCTCTGAATTGCAACATGAAATGAAGAAATTCCAAGAAAAGATTCAATCTCTAGAAATGCAACTTCAAGATGAAACACAATGCCGGAAAGATATTGAAGCAATGTTTCTAGATTTGCAAGAGAAGCATTCACACTGTGCAAAGTAAGCGGTCTTTGCTCTATATAATTGTGGAATATAGGTAGTAATGTTGCAGAGGATGTCGTTTTTCACACAATTCTTTAAACTGTGTCTCTTTATTGTTTTTCTAGGGAACAGAGACTCAGCATGGTAAGAGATGATCCACCAAGATCGTCAGGAAGTTCTGCAGGTGACATAGTGATAAAGTTGAGAAAGGTATGTCTTTCTCGCCTTTTTAACTTCTTTGATACCAGAAAAGCCCTCTCTGTTATTTTGTGGTCCATATACATTCCAGCACAAGGACTTACTTTCTGCCTCTGTTGCATTTATCATAAGAGTTCTCTATTTCTTCTGTGCAACATAGTTTTATCATATGGGGTGTTCTTGGCGTTGTGGTAAACTGGCTATGCTTGTTATTGCTTAGTGAAGATAGGGTGCAGCCTGCTCATGGTGTTATAGAATTGTAGTGTACTGATCCATGAATCTGATACATGTTGTGCAAGTGGAGCAGCTTGGATCGTTTATTGATCTGGACATTTGTACCTTTAGAATCTTTGCATAACCTATGGTTGATTGTTTCTATACTCACTTGAGCTGTTGAGAGGTGGAAATTGCATTAGCTGTACTAAGGTGAAGTTGTTTGAGCCCTCTTTATAGTTGTGTTCCTGGCATGGTGGTAAATTGGCAATGTCTTATTGCTTGGATGACCTGTAAGTGATACATGTCCAAATAGAATAGCTGTGGTTTGATGATCAGGATATTTGTAGCTTTGCATATCCTACGGTTGTCTATATATATACTCACTTGAGCTGTTTGAAAGTGAAAACTGCATCTGCTGCAATATGATGGTGTAGTTTGTAATAAAGATATGTGCAAATGTAAAGCTTTTGACAATAATAATAGGACTTCACAAATATGGGCCTCATAGGATTCAAACCTACAATATTGCTGTTACAAGCAGCACATTTTAACCATTCAAACTATAAGCCCATACTGCACTATCAATTTGATCAGTTTGTCACAAGCTTTAAGTCCTGTTTCCCTTTCCATAAACCTACTTCAGCAGACAGGAGGTTTGAATATCTACTTTTAATTTCCAAGAGTTGACTGGATGCGTCTGATTTCTACTGAGGTCAGCCTTTGGCCTTTCCATAGACAACAGCTGGTTTGGTTCAGTAAGCTCTTGTGTGCCATTTGACTCGCTGCTAAGCCTTCTAGTGGCTTTTGGGTTGCAAACAGAATTTGAGAAAGTGAAGCTTGTAGCAATTGACCCGAGTTTCAAACTGTTCCATTCATACCGATTTAACTTATGGAGGGACTACATTTAAAATCTGAAATGCTGCATTCATGCAAAGTGTAGTTCTAAGTTCTGAACTTTGGAGACTCAGAAGCAAAAGTGTTGGACACTGATTGTGACATCAGAGTGGGAACGTGATTTGCAATTAAGCTGAAACAATGCAGAGTAAGTAAATTCCATTTTATGACCACAATGATCTTCCATGGTCACTATGGATGACCATCTGCCAAAGGTTTAGCTCAGTGACCAATGCTGGTTAATCGATAGTTTCAAGATGATTATGTAATCTGTACATTGACAAACAGCATGTAGCTAGAGATGGCTTTAAAGTTTGTGCTCATTTTGGAGTTACGAGAATGCTGCAGCTGAGTTGCTGACATAGTTTGAGTACCATTGGCTACTTAGGTTGGTTGTCTGAGAGGATTGCACATTATGTATTGTGCCTTTTAGAGAGCTCATTTTTCAACTAACTCCTGACTTATAGTAGATAGGGATCTTAGTTCCAAGAACAGTTAGTCATCACAGGCTTTTGCTGTTATTTGTTACTTTCCATTGAGCGCACGTACTGCCTGGGCTTTCAATAACTGTTATTTGCTGGAGTGACTGTGAATACGCTTAAGAAGAGCAATGCCAACATGCTATTGGATAGAATGGAAGTTGTAGAAATATGTTGTTAGAGTTAGCTTTTGTAATCTACCATTGTTCTGCAAAATATGTTTATGAGTGTCCAGAAGACTTGAATTGAATAATTTTTATTTGAATCGTATGCAGGAACATGAAATTGCTGCAGCTGCTGAAAAACTAGCTGAATGTCAACAGACTATTCTTGCCTTAGGGAAGCAGCTAAAGGGTTTAGGGGTGCCAAATGATGGAGAAGCAGCATTATCTTCCTCCAAGTTTTCCACCATGAACGACCACAGAATGCACAGTCTGAGTGATCAGCTGCCAAGCACAATAGGCAATGGTGGATCATTCTACATGCGAGGGATGGAGAGCCCAAATGTAAGTGCTACCAGCTTTGGGCAATCAATGGCGGCAATGGATGATGTGGAAAGAGGCCTGGAGTATGCAGTTCATGGTGGAGGCTCTACACAGAGGGGGCATGTTGGTAACAGGCATGGATTGTCATATGGTCAGGTGGCATCGCCAGTGGAGCCATACAATAGAGCTGATGGGATGGTGTCTCCTGATTATCAAGAGACGCCGCGGTCATCGAGGTCTGCAGCAAAGGACCTAGCTATCACATCCCCAGGCAGGTCGCCAGCGAGGTTCTTGAGCCTGAAAGGAAGAGGCTCTGAGGCTAAGCCTGAGACACCATCATCTGAGAAGCATGCAACTGGGTTCAGCAGGTTTTTCTCCAGGAACAAAGCTCCACGCAGCATTCGGGAAACGTCCTAGTCTTTTGTTGCCGTACATATCACACACTTTGTACATTCCTGTGCAAAGTCTTTTGGACCTTATACTACCCAGCCAGTTCTTTCATTTTATGTAAGGCAAAGTTTTGGCGAAAGATTTGCAGATTCTTTTTTCTTTTGTACTTGAGAGAGCTATATGTATACAGGCAAACAAGTCCCTTGTTCAAATCAACCCTCCATTTCATGAAATCTGGTATAGAAGATTATATCAGAGCAGCAGTTGCTACATCAGTACTTTGGTTCAAGCAAGGTCTTTTTGTACAGTGAGCACAGCATGTTCACAGCAAATTCATCTGTCTCCACAAAATATTAGGCAACTAATTTGATGCTTATTTTATGTGACACCTACTGCTGAGAAGCTTTGATTATGTTAATTCACAGGAGATAATGAGGTCAGGATGACCAACATCACAAAAGAGTATCCAAAAGCTGGGAAAACCTAAGTGCCTAGTGCCCTAGTAGTGAGAAAAATTGATGTAGAGTTTCTACTGTGACATTCTACGGAGCCATACTAGATAACATCTAACTTCAATAAGCTTGAGAATAATAGATGCTTCCCTCCTATACACAGTTATGATTGGGAGAGAGGCTTTCGTGTCGGCGAATTCGACATATCAAGGAGGCCCATTGATTGGCAAGGAGTCTCCTTGTCTGTCTACTCTTTTCCCTATTTGTAATTGCTATTGCTAGAGCATTGTTGTGAGGAAATAACATCTCTGTATGCCAATTTGCTTTCAAGTAACATTCATGTATACTTATTTGCTTTCTCAAGGTGACTAGATGACAAGGTTGCTACAGTACTGATGTGAGAGTACACCGATGAGCTCCTTTGATAGTGACTGGAAGTAGGCTGAAAACATTAAAGGATACTGGTAGGATACGGTTATATGAATAATAAAAAGCAAGATTCAAAAATAACCAGCAGGACAGCTATTCAACGACGTGGGGTCAAGGGTGTTGCGGGTCGAGTTCAATCCCTACGTCACCATGATCGTTTAGAATAGGGCAGAAAAAGGGGGATTTGAACTTGACTCAATTGGTTTCTAAAACAAAAAACTTACCACTGAAGTAGCCGGTCCATTATAAATAAAATCTCTGGATTATCTTAAGTTAAGAAGCTTTTCCTATAACTTGGGTTAAGAGGATTCCTTTAGGATAGTTGAATTCAAGTCCTACCTTATCCCTTGCAAGACTACCATCTCCACTTGACCAAATGAAATTCTTGAGACGTTGCTTCACTTGGCCAATGCATGACCTAGAGAAGGCCCAACAAGAAGATATGTACCACATGGTGGATAAGGAACTTGATTTGCAAATGTCACCTTGCCTGCTAGTGATAGTCTTGTTGTGCTCCATTGTAGTAGCTTTTGTCTTATGCTAAGTAATAAGGGTGTTAGCTGTTGCTTTGAAGAAATATCAATGCCTACATGGCAACCTAGGTATCTCACAAAAGTGCCATGGGGGAGCCAAGTGAAACTCTCATGTGGTTTCTAGTCTATCTACGAAGTATCACAATCCCAAAATTTATAGGATTTTTGCTAGTTAATAAGAGCTCTTGAGGCTTTGTAGAAGACCTCCATCGTGGCTACAAAGGCCCTAAAATTCTCCTCATCCCCATCGAGGTAAACAAATGTCATTTGCAAACTCTACTTCCAACAATTCCTCAAACTCTTGAATGGGAAGTTTGATGCCTTGAATACTTGTATTCCTATCCCTCAGGAAGGAGCTCATAGCCTCTACAAGAAGTAATAAAAGCAGAGATGCAGGGGGACATCCCTAGCTCACTAACCTCTAAATACTAAATCTGATACCTCTGGTCCCACCAATGAGGACTTGGCTATGAGCTAATGAATATAGAGCCGATACACCTTTGATTCACTACTCTTGGAAATCCATCCTTAACATGGTGCCCTCTCGAAACCCCAATAACCTCTATCACAGGCCTTTTTGAAATTGAGAAGTAAAACAATGGAATTTTGTCCCTTGGGTCGTGTAAGAGTTTTGGATTCCTAGAAGGTGAAAATATTGTGAAGGATGCTAGGCTCCTGAACAAAACCAATTTGGGTAGGGTGAATGAGGTCTTGCATCAAGAGAGAGAGTCTAAGGCTGATAATTCTAGCTAGGATTTTATATGTTGTTCCAAGCAAAGTGGTTGGTCTCCACTGGGTGATCTCCAGTTTGTCTCCGTTGTGGTTTGGGATGAGGTGAATCAATCCCTTGGACATCCTTTTCGGCATATCTCCTAATGCCATGATCTCTTGAAATGCTGCTAAAAGTCCTGCGTTGATCGCATCCCAATAGCTCAGGAAGAAAGCCATGTTTAGCCCATCATCTCCTAGGCACTTCCTTGATAGTAGTACTAGCAAGACCTCGTGAATCTCCTCCTCTAAAATGCTGCTATTGCATCCCAATAGCTCAAGAAGAAAGCCATGTTTAGTCCATCATCCCCTAGGCACTTCCTTGATGGTAGTGCTAGTAAGGCCTCACGAATCTCCTCCTCTAAGAATGGGGACATCAAATGTATCCTCATGCTCTTTGTGACCACTCTCTTGGTACTCTGCCACACAATCTCTCTATCCCTCTCCAATCTTGGAGGCCTCGACGTCGTGTGCAACAAGCAGTGTAATAATTTGTGGCCACCTAACCAACCTTCTATGGTCCTTGGGCAAGGGATCCATCTACTCTTCTAAGTCGCCTGACACCATGTCTAGAGTGTCTAGGACTTGTAGTGTGTGAGAGTTCTTTGTTCACCCTATCTCTTGCCTATGTCTCGAAAGAGGCCCTCACATGGTACTTATACTCTAATTCGGCCTCCTTCATAGCATCACTTACATCCTAGTTATACTCTGATTTGGCCTCCTTCATAGCATCTTTTTTCGCTTTGACAACATACATCCTATGTATGACTCACCTACATCCTAGTCGTCTTTCCTCAACCCTTTGAAGTGTTGCCAATGAGGCTCTAGTAACCCTCTCTTTCTCTAAGAGACCTTCCCTCTTGCTTCTAGCCTTCTCTTTAAGAAAGGAACTTACCTCTTGCAAACTCTCATCCAAGTCCCTAGCTGCCTTGCCCATTAAAAATGACTTGGCCTTCCAAATCCTAGTAATATCCTCCCTCAATTCCTTGTCATAGTACAAGTGCAAAGGAATTCTAATGCTGGTAACTATCCCTGTGGCTCCCTCCATAAGAACCAATTGTATTGGTGTGTGGTTTGACAAAGCGTTTCATGAAACAATACCGACTAGACCCCCTTGTCACAAGCCCCATCATCTATATAAAATCTGTCCAACCAAGAGAAGGCCCTTGCACTAGTTGTGCTATCTCCTCTGGAGAATTGCAAGGAACTTGTAGATTGGCCAAACTTTGCCATGAAGCAAGGGTCGTGTCCTCTGCATATGGAAAATAAAATCCTCCCAAGTTGCATGCTCGCCTCCTTTGATAGTGTCTATGCATTTTCCCCTTCTATCCTCCAAGGCTTCGACCATCTTAAAATCCCTATCTACAATCCAGTGGTCAACATGAGGTAGAGATTGAGTAGGCATTTCCAAAAAAGTCTCCACCTGCTTTGGCTATTAGGGGCATATATGACCATCAAGCCTATTAACGGCTCCTCCACTCTCACAGATACCTAGAGTGCTGTCCTTACTATAAGGACGCCCCAATCCCGTACTACATTAAGCCAATGCTCACCAACACAAAGGCATACTCGTGCTCGTATCTCTAAGGCTCCTATAGTGGACGCCCAATACATGAAACTTCGTCCAAGTGACAACTTCCCACTGCACCGGGAAATCCTCTCTTTCGAGAGTCGAGGCTCTTGTAGCATAAGATAATCCATTGATCCTCCAACCAGTGCTCTATGGAGATTGTGTCTCATGAGTAGTGTATGACCTATCCTATCTCATCGTTGCAAATTCTATAGCCTCGTGAAGAGATGGGAGCTCGATGGAGTCTAAAGAATCATTTGAATCTTTGCCGAATTCCTCGCTCCCTCCCTCCCTCCCTCCCTCTGATGAGTCATTGGATCCACCTCTCTCTCCATTGAAATCCCTTCCTCTTGTAGAGTATCAGGTACCTAAGAAATAAACTACTCAATGGAGGCCTCAACTACGGGATCCATCTCAAGTATTCCAGGCGCATCCATCACTACCTCACAAGGTTGGGGGGTGTGAGCTAGCTGCTCCGTTCCACATGGGGAAGTCACTGCCACTCTAGCTACTGGTGCTACCGTAGGTGGGTGAACCATTGTCACCTGTGGCCTGGGAGAGGGAACCTTAGATACAGTCGTATTTGGTACCTCAAGTGGCACAATCAGATCCCTGTGTGTAGCGGGACTAAGACCCCTAACAACCATCCATATCTCTCAGCTTGCTCTGCTCTTGCCCATGTCTCTTTCCCCATCTCTGCCTTCTTCTTTTTCTAGCAGCTCGTCTCCTCTGCTGCTCCCTTTCACTCCTCCTATGAGCGAAGGGCCCTGCCCCTTCATCCTGAAAAGAGTCCAGGCAAGGCCTATTATTCTATCTCCTTTGCTCTATCCTAGGGCAATCTGCTACAAGGTGGCCTACCATCCTGCCTGCAAGTGAAGCATTGTCCTAGGAGACCAGTGTAATATATCATCTGAATCATACACCCTCCGTGCACTGATGGCTTGAGGAAGGGATCCCAATGCTAAAGTAGGGACCATAACTCTGACTCATGGGTGCTCACGTCGTCCCTCCTCCATTGCATCTATGAAGGTCCTATCCTGAGGGGCTTGGCGTGAAGGGGCTCTTCCTGGAGGGGCTCGTCCTTGGGGGGCTTGGTTTGAAGGGGCTCGAACTTGGGGGGACTTAGCATGGAGGGACTTGTCCTTGAGGGGCTCCTCTTAGAGGAGGGGCTCATCCTCGAGGGCATTGAGGCCCGAGGGACTTGGGGTGGTGGGGCTGGGGCTCGTGGGCCATTAGTAGGTAGGTGTATAACAAACTTCCATCTAATGTTTACGGGCTTCTATTGGTTCCTGCTTGATTAAGCAGCCAACTAAAAAGTGTTTGAAAGATTCTATCATGTTAAACAACTTGTTGTTTCAATAATAGCTCCTTGAGTTTTCTTGAAAGTAAGCTTCTATTTACACTTCACTTTTGCAAGTTGAGACTCTACTCACGAATTGTAGTTATGAAGGCCTGATTGGTTGAAATTGAAAGATCAACAAGCTCCATATGTTTGTCCTATTGAGTTTCCATGTGAATTATGATAAGGTGGTGCTCTTATATGGGATCTAGTGCATTTATTAGAACACCAAAACCAAGGTTTACTCTTGAACATATTGGAAACTTATATGCCATTCTATATGACAATGGGGGTGGGTTTTAAAGAGGAGATTTAAGAACTCTACAAATTGTGATTTGATATGAAAAACTTTATTGGATACCCATTTCTTAGTGCTAGTATTACTAGAAACCACAACTCTCCCACAACTCCTTCACCACCTTATCATGCATTCACCCTTAGGCAAAACACTTGGGAATACATTTCTAGTAATGGTAACATAAAGTTGACCTTTAAGCGTTTAAGCTTTATATATGCAAAAATAAAACAATGGTGATATGATTTAGGTTGCGTGAGCTCAAAGGAGTTGCTTTATCTAGTTTATCCTAAAATCTAGTTTAGGTTAGCTTCATGGCAGTTACATGAAATCAAGTAAAGCCTATGAGGAGTTGGAAATGCTGCAGCTTTTGTGATACACATGGCAACATAGTCAAGCACTTACGAGAAGTTAGAACTAGTTGCCACTCAAAATAATGGCATTAAAGGCTAGGCAAGTGAGTGTTCTTACACAAGGGAAGGAGTGGTAGCCCGGTAGGTTTTAAAAAAAAAAAAGTATACAAGGAAGGCTGTGTGTCCTAAAGGTGGGAAGGGAGAGGACAAGACCAGCCAGAGGCAAAAGTCAACACACACACACACTCTCTCTCTCTCTCTCTGTGTGTCTGTGCATACATGCTGTCCCCAAGGAGGCTGTTGCAGCAGAATAAGCAAGAAAAAGGTATGGCGCCTCTCATTCTCCTCGTTCTTCTGCTTCTTTCTTATCATAAATATTGTATTGTTGTTGTTTTTAATATTGAGCGCCGAAAACAGAGAAGGCTGCCAAGCCAAAAATTCGTTAAAACTTTCCTGACAAGCTTAGAAGGAGCAAAAGTAAGTGCGATCCGAGAGAGAGAGAGAGAGAGAGAGAGAGAGAGAGTCTAGAGAGCGCATGGCATAATCATATTTTGGCGCCTCTTCCTGTCACCAGCTTTTGCTTTTTGTAAGATGACGAGATGCTGCGGGGCGCTGGTGTACTTACTCTCCTTTCCTCCTCCCCCCCCCTCTCTCTCTCTCTCTCTCTCTCTCTCTCTGTGTGTGTCTGTATGTTATCCTCTCATCTCTTTATCAAGTCTCACCTAACCTGGCACAGTGCCACTATGACTGCATGCAATCTAATCTACAAGCTACCAAACACCTCTTTACTTTGTCGTCATGAGTCATGATTCCGTGGCAGCAGTGCAGGACTCCAGTAAGTATCAAGAGTCGAGAGCCTTCAAATCTAGGATTCTTGTGTTTTTCTCCTCGCTCGTTTTGGATATGATGATTTCATGTGCCATCAAATGATCACCAAACCCCGCTCCACTCCCACTCTTTGGGCACTTTGGTATCCTTAACCTTATTAAAACTTATCCACAAGAGCCCCCTTTGCTTTTTCCCCATTCATTTGTCTACTTCTTGTCTTAGCACCGCTTTTACACCATGTTACAATAAGGCCCGAGTCACGCATAGGTCAATACACTTGTGCAAGTCGATTTAGCGCACCTTGACTTACATGTATAATTTGTTATGTGAGCGAGTTATTCACTTGCACCTTCATGAGGGCCCACATTGGTGCCAATTTTAGAACTCCTTCAAATTGGAGTACCCTAAAAAATGATGCTACTTCACTAACTAAGGCATGTTATAGTTTTGTGGCACCTCTCCTATTGACTTTCTGTCCCTTGTTTTAGTCACAATTTTTTGGGCTCGATGAACTCTATTATCTTATGTGCGCTTGCTTCTTGGCCTTGTACTTGGTCCATATCGTGCTAGCTTATTTGCCTATGTGTGATGCATCTCTAAGAGCCTTGTATCACCCATCACAAATAGGGGCACACAAAAATAGAATAAGCAAAATAATATAAGTGCACTTTCCTACAATCCTGTTTGAAACATACCCCAAGCATTGTTAAGCCAAAAATAGATGCAGTTTAAGAAAATAGGGCTTCACTTTGAGTTTCATAACTTTTGCAAATAAGCAAAAGTTTGTGCCATTTGTCTATTTGTTTGGCAAATTCATAGCCTATGTTTAATGACATATGAGGATACTAGAAGCACATACATATTACCTTTAACATCAAATATGTTGCATACATGGGAAAGACAATGTGGGGTCTTTTCTATTCAAGTAAGTCACACCCTAGCTACCAGGACTTAGACACTTAAGTATGGTTCTATTTGGCTTACTATTCCCACTCATTTTCACACACACACACACACACACACACACACACACACACACACACACACACACACACACACACACACACACACACACACACACACACACACACACACACACACACACACACACACACACACACACACACACACACTTCCTTTTAAACTTTCTTACTAACTTTGTAAATTTACATTTTGCCAAACTCCAAGCCTTCAAAAAAATATATTTTCTATTTCTTTTGTATGCATGCCTTTTTATATTTATATAAGATATCTTTATATCTTTTGTGTGGATGCATATTTCTATTTCTATTTAGATAAGATATCTTTATATCTTTTTTGTAGATGCATATTTCTATTTCTATTTATGTTAGATATCTTTATATCTTTTCTGTGGATGCATATTTCTATCTATATTGATATAAGATATAAACATTTCTTACTAACACTCCCTAGTCTAAGGCTTGAGTGGGATGATCCAACTAATGCCACAATCCATCTTTATATTCTACTCGAATTACTTCCCAAAATTGTTAACAGTGGTGACGATATACATCTCTCCTCCAATACCATTGGCCCTCTTCTTGGAAAAATATTCATGCACTGGCCAACCTATATTTTCCCCATTCACATATTCAAAATAGTATCCTTCCACATCTAGCTTTGATATCAATCTACCCATAAGTTTAACTCCATTTTCTCTTTCTTCCCTTTGATTATTTCTTGGTTTAAGTTGGTTTCTAATTTCTTTTCCTTTTGTTTTTTTCAAGCTACAATTCCAATAAATCTTTTTTTAAAATCATGATCACTCCCCTTTATCTTATGAACTTAGTTTATACGCATAAAAGTTTCTCTATCGTAAACATTAATTACACATTTTTAAACCTCTCATTATAACTTGTGTTCAACATTTTTCCAAGTGCTGAAATATATTTCCTTTTCATGTAGCAAGTAACATCTAAGATTTTTTTTTTACAAATGTTCTAGGAGTGCTTGCCACTTCGAGACCATACCTACTAGTTTATAACAAACCTTTCAATAGTCCATATGCATTGTTTTCTACACTTAGAATTTGAAGTTTCCCTTTCTTCTTATCTACTTAATTCTATACTTCAAGCATAGTCTTTTTTAAGCAAAGAGGTCCTTTGTACAATCTTTTTAAGAGACTAAAAATACTAATTTTTAGTATGAGCTACTTTACATAATTTTCTTCTTGTAATTTCCATTGGCACATTGATTTGAGCTCCCACTCTATGACCCATTGAGTCTTCATTTTGCAAAGCCTTCGAGATCCAATAATGAAGAGGGAATTTGTATTTTTTAAAGGAGAGATCTTAAATATTTTTTTTTGCCTCAGTTGAGTTATACTAATCTATGCTTTTTGATATCTTGTGCACATGACCACTGTTAGGGGCGGCGACAGTTAGAGTTTTTAAAAGCAAGATGGCTAGCAATGCATTGATGTGAGTAGAATATGGCTGTTGTTAACCCTCAAATGAATAAGGTGGAAAAGTCGGAAAATCTAAAGCAGAAGGCAAGGCAAAGGCAAAATTGAAATAGAAGACAAAGGCGCGCCAATAAGAATTTGGAAACACAAGAAGTGTAGAAAAGTCCTAAATCAAGGAAAAAGGCGCATGGGAAAAAGTGCAAGTCTATACTTTTGTAAAAAAGCGCAAGGCGCACCATGATTTATTTTAAGAGTGCCGAGTTCTCACCCATGCAATTTGTAAAGGTAGATGGGCTGTAGGAAGGAAGCTAGGAAGATAGAAGGACACTGGGAAAAAGGGCCTAGGCCATGGCCGGCCATGTAAAAAAGGGGATAAGGGAATGACCGCCTAAAAGGGATTTAGGGTTTTGTATATAAAATTGAAAAGTGAATGAGAAACTCATTCTTGTATGTGGCAAAAAGTGACTCTCCTCCTCTTCTTCTTCTTCTTCTTGCTAGCTTGAGCTTGTGCTTGAGAGAGGGAGTGTGAGAGTGTGAGGGAGTGAGTGTGTGAGGGTGAGGGACCGGGGAGGAGAATGTAATATTCGCGCTCGAAATATTACCAAACTTGACTCCTCGCACGTAAGCCCTGCGCAAGGTTATCTTCCGAATTGTAAATGCCGACAGTCTAATCCGTAACCCGCATGCGTGAAAACGGGACCTCCGCATTGGCAAATTGAGCCCAGGGGTTCAAATTTGCAAACCACGGGGAAACACCCTCTTGGGAGGGGCAAATTGGATAATATTAATGCATTTTTTTTTTGTTTATCCCTTTCCCCCAGCCGATGCATGGCTGGAGAAGAGGGAATGTGGGGAGGGATGGGCTAGGTGGAGATGTGGGTTGTATGAGGGGGGAGGGAAAGCCATGCATTTGCCCATGTGGGGGAGCTTCTCTCCCCACCCATTTGGGCTATAAAAACCCTCCCTAGCCTTGGAGTAGGGAGGAAAGAAGACTGTGTGGGGGAGAAAAGGCTGTAGGAGGCTGCTGAGTAAGAAGAAGCCACCGTGCTGTTGTGGAGCTGCCGCCTGTTGTGGAGGGCGCCAAGATCGCCGCCACCTCTGGGTTGAAGACGCCATCACAAATCCTCCTCTCCATCGTTGTAATTGGCCTATCGTCATATTCCTCCCCACACTCCTCAATCATTTTGACCCACGTGCTTCCTGGGAAAGTAGAAGCTTCCTAGAGCTTTGGAAGCTTCTAAAAAAAAAAACAAGGCTTAAGGCCTTGTGCATACGGGTTCCACCCCGGGTGTTAAAAGCCTTCCCTTAAAGCCCATTTCCCATAAGCTTATTTCCCGCAGCTCCATTCGTAAGAGCCCCTTTTCGCAAACAAGCTTCAAATCCCACAAGCCTGCTCGTGAAAACCCCAATTCTCGCAAGCCCTCGTAAAGCTGTCAAGATTGTGGGAGAGAAGGAAGAAGCCTCACTTGTAGCTTTCTTGCTTGCACAATGGGGGAATACACACAAAGGTGGAGGCTGAAAACAGTTTTTCTCTTCTTAGTTGTGTAAGCAAAAAAGAACTCAAGTACATAGAAATAGAAGAACCCTATATATGGGTCTCAAACCAAACTAAACTAACTAAGGTGGCATACTAACTGAGCCACGAACTAGAGTAGATAAGGATAGTTGTCATCTAGCTATTATTCATGGGCGGTGTACCAACGGCATCTGCAACAACTGACAAGTCGGTGACATAAATGCACAACGGTCACCCTGGCATATCATGAGTGGAGCTCGATATCTCAACACTCCCCCTCGAGCTTAATCCCAATTCTTGCACACCAAGCAGGTCTCTGAACTTGCGCAACTTCTCTGCGCTCAATGCCTTCGTGAATATGTCAGCTACTTGATCCTCTGTGCTAACATAAACTAGATCAATAAGACCTAGTAAAACCCTCTCCCGCACATAGTGATAATGCACCTCAATGTGCTTTGTTCTAGCATGATAGACTGGGTTATTTGCCAAGTGTATACTATTCATGTTGTCACAATAAATGACAACTGGCCCATCTGTAGGCTGATGCATATCATAAAGTAGCTTATGCAACCAAGCTACCTCACATGCAGCCATTGCTGCGCCCCTGTACTCAGCCTCTGTGCTTGACAAGGCAACTATAGGCTGTTTCTTGCTCCTCCAAGTGACTGCAGCACTCCCAAAAGAGAACACATATCCACTGGTAGATCGTCTATAAGAAATACTCCCAGCCCAATCAGCATCAGTGTATCCATACAACTGTATATGAACCCCAATCTCATAAAGTAGTCCATACTGCAATGTGAACTTCACATATCTGAGTATGCGTCTAGCCACATCCAAATGCGGTTTCCTTAGAGCCTGCATAAACTGACTTACCAATCCAACAGCATAGCTCAAATCTGGCATGATAATAGTCATATAAATCAAACTTCCTACTATGCGTCTGTACATAGTAGGGTCTTCGAGAAGCTCACTTGCATCTGCGCTCAGCTTCACATTCTGCTCCAAAGGAACTGAAATAGGCTGACAGCCTGTCATCCCATATTTGGACAGCATGTCCAATCCATACTGCCTCTGCAAGAGCCGTATCCCACTTGGTGATCTAATCACCTCAATGCCCAAGAAATAACGCAGCTCTCCCAAATCCTTCATCTCAAACTTCTGCTTCAATAGTATTTTCACATGAAGGATATCTTCATTACTGTCACCTGTCATAATCAAATCATCAACATAAATGACAAGTAGCATAATACCTTTCTCTGTTTTTCTCACATAAAGTGAGAAATCTGCCTTGGAAATCTGAAAGCCAATAGCGACAAGATACTGTCCTATCTTGTCAGACCATGCTCTAGGTGCTTGCTTCAAGCCATACAAAGCTTTCTTCAACCTGCGAACAAACTCAGGATGAACAGCATGCACATAACCTCGTGGCTGCTCCATATAGACCTCTTCTTGCAAATCACCATGCAAGAAGGCATTCTTTACATCCATCTGATGTCAAGACCATCCCTTTGATGCAGCCACATCAATGACTACTCTTACAGTTGCCATCCTTGCAACCGGACTGAATGTTTCTTCATAATCAATGCCATATGTTTGTGCATACCCCTTGACTACTAATCTTGCCTTGTATCTATTCACAGAACCATCTGCATTGTGTTTCACCCTATAAACCCACTTACAACCAATTGCATTCTTATCTTTAGGTAAAGGTACCAATTCCCATGTAGCATTTGCTTCCAAGGCATCCATTTCTTCATCCATGGCTTTCTCCCATTTTTCTTTTCCTATGGCTTTGCTCAAAAGAAGTGGGTTCTGGTTCCTGTATCATTTTGACCATATATGCATAGTGAATGGCTGTAAATCCATCATATTTCAGCCTATTTACAGGATACCTAGCTCTGGTAGACCTGCGCAAAGTAGGTTTACTCCCAGGTGCTCTCAAAACATCCCTGGTCTTCCTTACTCTAGGTGTAACAATAGAAGGAATACCCAACTCATCATCAATGCTCTGTTCTGAGCCACTGGATTCACCATCCACATAAGAGTGACCTGCATTCACATAAAACATGGACTGATCTACCTTCTCTTTTCCTTTTCGTGATACCTGCATACCACTATCTGCATTGCTTTGAGAAGATTCTCCTGATCTCAATCTGCCTGTCCATGGTGAAGAATGTGAACCACTACTAAAGGACGCTCTATCAAGATTGTGGGAGAGAAGGAAGGAGTCTCACTTGTAGCTTTCTTGCTTGCACAATGGGGGAATACACACACACAGATGGATGCTGAAAAACAGTTTTTCTCTTCTTAGTTGTGTAAGCCAAAAAGAACTCTCGTACATAGAAATAGAAGAACCCTATATATGGGTCTCAAACCAAACTCAACTAACTAAGGTGGCATACTAACTGAGCCACGAACTAGAGTAGATAAGGATAGTTGTTATCTAGCTATTATTCATGGGCGGTGTACCAACCTTATCTGCAACAACTGACAAGTCGGTGACATAAATGCACAACGGTCACCCAGGCATATCATGAATGGAGCTCGATATCTCAACACTCCCCCTCGAGCTCAATCCCAATTCCTGCACACCTAGCAGGTCTCTGAACTTGCGTAGCTTCTCTACACCCAATGCCTTCGTGAATATGTCAGCTACCTGATCCTCTGTGCTGACATAAACTAGATCAATAAGACCTAGTAAAACCCTCTCCTGCACATAGTGATAATGCACCTCAATGTGCTTTGTTCTAGCATGATAGACTGGGTTATTTGCCAAGTGTATGCTACTCATGTTGTCACAATAAATGACAACTGGCCCATCTGTAGACTGATGCATATCATAAAGTAGGGGCAACCAAGCTACCTCACATGCAGCCATTGCTGCACCCCTGTACTCAGCCTTTGTGCTCGACAAGGCAACTGTAGGTTGTTTCTTGCTGTTCCAAGTGACTGCAGCACTCCCAAAAGAGAACACATATCCACTGGTAGATCGTCTATAAGAAATACTACCAGCCCAATCAGCATCAGTGTATCCATGCAATTGTATCTGAACCCAAGTCTCATAAAATAGTCCATACTGCAATGTGGACTTCATATACCTGAGTATGCGTCTAGCCGCATCCAAATGTGGTTTCCTTGGAGCCTGCATAAACTGACTTACCAATCCAACAGCATAGCTCAAATCTGGCATGGTAATAGTCATATAAATCAAACTTCCTACTATGCGTCTATACATAGTAGGGTCTTCGAGAAGCTCACCTGCATTTGCGCTCAACTTCATATTTTGCTCCAAAGGAATTGAAATAGGCTTACAGCCTGTCATCCCATATTTGGACAGCATGTCCAATCCATACTGCCTCTGCAAGAGCCATATCCCACTTGGTGATCTAATCACCTCAATGCCCAAGAAATAACATAGCTCTCCCAAATCCTTCATCTCAAACTTTTACTTCAATAGCATTTTCACATGAAGGATATCTTCATCACTACCACTTGTGATAATCAAATCATCAACATAAATGACAAGCAGCATAATACATTTCTCTGTTTTTCTCACATAAAGTGAGAAATCTGCCTTGGAAATCTGAAAGCCAATAGTGACAAGATATTATCCTATCTTGTCAAACCATGCTCTAGGTGCTTGCTTCAAGCCATACAAGGCTTTCTTCAACCTGCAAACAAACTCAGGATGAATAGCATGCACATAACCTGGTGGTTGCTCCATATAGACGTCTTCTTGCAAATCACCATGCAAGAAGGCATTCTTTACATCCATCTGATGTAAAGACCATCCCTTTGATGCAGCCATAGCAATGACTGCTCTTACGATTGCCATCCTTGCAACCAGACTGAATGTTTCTTCATAATCAATGCCATATGTTTGTGCATACCCCTTGACTACTAATCTTGCCTTATATCTATTCATAGAACCATCTGCATTGTGTTTCACCTTATAAACCCACTTACTACCAATTGCATTCTTATCTTTAGGCAAAGGTACTAATTCCCATGTAGCATTTGCTTCCAAGGCATCCATTTCTTCATCCATGGCTTTCTCCCATTTTTCTTTTTCCATGGCTTGCTCAAAAGAAGTGGGTTCTGGTTCCTGTATCACTTTGACCATATATGCATAGTGAATGGCTGTAAATCCATCATATTTCAGCCTATCCACAAGATACCTAGCTCTGGTAGACCTTGCAAAGCAGGTTCACTCCCAGGTGCTCTCAAAACATCCCTGATCTTCCTTACTCCAGGTGTAATAATAGAAGGAATACCAACTCATCATCAATGCTCTGTTCTGAGCCACTGGATTCACCATCCACATAAGAGTGACCTGCATTCACATCAAACATGGGCTGATCTACCTTTTCTTTTCCTTTTCGTGATACCTGCATACTACTATCTGCATTGCTTTGAGAAGATTCTCCTGATCTCAATCTGCCTATCCATGGTGAAGAATGTGAACCACTGCTAGAGGATGCTCCAGGTCCACTAATATCTTGTGACTATTGTTGTGAATTTTGTGCAGCATTACTATTTTTTTCATTTACATTATCAATCACATTTAGTGGTTTATACCAGCTACTCATCTCATAAAAAACAACATCTCTGCTCACTGTAAACTTACGAGTAGAAGGATTATAGCATCTATACCCTTTTTGCCGCAGAGAGTAACCAATAAAGATGCACTTCTCAGCTTTTGGATCCAACTTGGATCTCAACTCATCTGGCACATGAACATAGACAATGCAACCAAAAATTTTCAAATGAGAAATATCTGGTTTCCTACCAGTATACCTCTCCTCTGGAGTCATGCCATGTATTGCTGCAGTGGGAGTCCTGTCCATTATATAGACTATTGTAGCAACTGCCTCAGCCTAGTAAAAATCTGGCAGGTCTTTTTCATTGAGCATGGCACGAGATACCTCTCCAATATGCCTGTTTTTCCTTTCTGCAATTCCATTTTGTTGTGGGGTATGACTGCATGAATATTGCTGCGTTATGCCATGCTCCTGCAAGAACCTTGCAAACTCATTTGAGAGGTACTCTCCCCTCCATCTGACCTTAGGCATTTTATTTGCAGGCCTGTTTCTTTTTCAACCATAGCTTTAAGAGTTTTGAAATGCCCAAAAACTTCACTTTTCTTTTTCATAAAATACACCCAAACTTTTCTGCTATAATCATAAATAAAAATGACAAAATAATGACAGCCTCCAAGAGATGCAGTTTTAGTAGTCCACACTGTCAAGATTGTGGGAGAGAAGGAAGGAGTCTCACTTGTAGCTTTCTTGCTTGCATAATGGGGGAATACACACAAGGGTGGAGACTGAAAACAGTTTTTCTCTTCTTAGTTGTGTAAGCCAAAAAGAACTCTAGTACAAAAAAATAGAAGAACCCTATATATGGGTCTCAAACCAAACTCAACTAACTAAGGTGGCATACTAACTGAGCCACAAACTAGAGTAGATAAGGATAGCTATCATGTAGCTATTATTTATGGGCGGTGTACCAACCGCGTCTGCAACTGACAAGTCGGTGACATAAATACACAACGGTCACCCTGGCGTATCACGAGTGGAGCTCGATATCTCAACACTCCCCCTCGAGCTGAATCCCAATTCCTGCACACCAAGCAGGTCTCTGAACTTGCGCAACTTCTCTGCGCCCAATGCCTTCGTAAATATGTCAGCTACCTGATCCTTTGTGCTGACATAAACTAGATCAATAAGACCTAGTAAAACCCTCTCTCGCACATAGTGATAATGCACCTCAATGTGCTTTGTTCTAGCATGATAGACTGGGTTATTTGCCAAGTATATACTGCTCATGTTGTCACAATAAATGACAACTGGCCCATCTGTAGACTGATGCATATCATAAAGTAGCTTATGCAACCAAGCTACCTCACATGCAGCCATTGCTGCACCCCTGTACTCAGCCTCTGTGCTCGACAAGGCAACTATAGGCTGTTTCTTGCTGCTCCAAGTGACTGCAGCACTCCCAAAAGAGAACACATATCCACTGGTAGATCGTCTATCAGAAATACTACCAGCCCAATCAGCATCAGTGTATCCATGCAGCTGTATCTGAACCCCAGTCTCATAAAATAGTCCATACTGCAATGTGGACTTCACATACCTGAGTATGCGTCTAGCCGCATCCAAATGCGATTTCCTTGGAGCCTGCATAAACTGACTTACCAATCCAACAGCATAGCTCAAATCTGGCCTGGTAATAGTCATATAAATCAAGCTTCCTACTATGCGCCTGTACATAGTAGGGTCTTCCAGAAGCTCACCTGCATCTGCGCTCAGCTTCACATTTTGCTCCAAAGGAACTGAAATAGGCTTACAGCCTGTCATCCCATATTTGGACAGCATGTCCAATCCATACTGCCTCTGCAAGAGCTGTATCCCACTTGGTGATCTAATCACCTCAATGCCCAAGAAATAACGCAGCTCTCCCAAATCCTTCATCTCAAACTTCTGCTTCAATAGCATTTTCACATGAAGGATATCTTCATCACTGTCACCTGTCATAATCAAATCATCAACATAAATGACAAGTAGCATAATACCTTTCTCTGTTTTTCTCACATAAAGTGAGAAATCTACCTTGGAAATCTGAAAGCCAATAGTGACAAGATACTGTCCTATCTTGTCAGACCATGCTCTAGGTGCTTGCTTCAAGCCATACAAAGCTTTCTTCAACCTGCAAACAAACTCAGGATGAACAGCATGCACATAACCTCGTGGCTGCTCCATATAGACCTCTTCTTGCAAATCACCATGCAAGAAGGCATTCTTTACATCCATCTGATGTAGAGACCATCCCTTTGATGCAGCCATAGCAATGACTGCTCTTACGGTTGCCATCCTTGCAACCGGACTGAATGTTTCTTCATAGTCAATGCCATATGTTTGTGCATACCCCTTGACTACTAATCTTGCCTTGTATCTGTTCACAGAACCATCTGCATTGTGCTTCACCTTATAAACCCACTTACAGCCAATTGCATTCTTACCTTTAGGCAAAGGTACCAATTCCCATGTAGCATTTGCTTCCAAGGCATCCATTTCTTCATCCATGGCTTTCTCCCATTTTTCTTTTCCCATGGCTTGCTCAAAAGAAGTGGGTTCTGGTTCCTGTATCACCTTGACCATATATGCATAGTGAATGGCTGTAAATCCATCATATTTCAGCCTATCCACAGGATACCTAACTCTGGTAGACCTGCGCAAAGTGGGTTCACTCCTAGGTGCTCTCAAAACATCCCTGGTCTTCCTTACTCTAGGTGTAACAATAGAAGGAATACCCAATTCATCATCAATGCTCTGTTCTGAGCCACTGGATTCACCATCCACATAAGAGTGACCTGCATTCACATCAAACATGGGCTGATCAACCTTCTCTTTTCCTTTTCGTGATACCTGCATACCACTATCTGCATTACTTTGAGAAGATTCTCCTGATCTCAATCTGCCTGTCCATGGCGAAGAATGTGAACCACTGCTAGAGGACGCTCCAGGTCCACTAATATTTTGTGACTGCTACTGTGAATTCTGAGCAGCATTACCATTTTGTGCATCTACATCATCAATCACATTTACTGGTTTATACCAGCTACTCATCTCATAAAAAACAACATCTCTGCTCACTGTAAACTTACAAGTAGAAGGGTTATAGCATCTATACCCTTTTTGCTGCAGAGAGTAACCAATAAAGATGCACTTCTCAGCTTTTGGATCCAACTTGGATCTCAGCTCATCTGGCACATGTACATAGGCAATGCAACCAAAAATTTTCAAATGAGAAATATCTGGTTTCCTACCAGTATACCTCTCCTCTGGAGTTATTCCATGTATTGCTGCAGTGGGAGTCCTGTTCATTATGTAGACTGCTGTAGCAACTGCTTCAGCCCAATAAAAATCTGGCAGGTCTTTTTCATTGAGCATGGCACGAGACACCTCTCCAATATGTCTGTTTTTTCTTTCTGCAATTCCATTTTGCTGTGGGGTATGACTGCATGAATATTGCTGCTTTATGCCATGCTCCTGCAAGAACCTTGCAAACTCATTTGAGAGGTACTCTCCCCCTCCATCTGACCTTAGGCATTTTATTTGCAGGCCTGTTTCTTTTTCAACCATAGCTTTAAGAGTTTTGAAATGCCCAAAAACTTCACTTTTCTTTTTCATAAAATACACCCAAACTTTTCTGCTATAGTCATCAATAAAAGTAACAAAATAATGACAGCCTCCAAGAGATGCAGCTTTAGTAGTCCACACATCAGAGTGGATTAATTCCAATGGCTTCTTACTCTCTTGAACATGTCTAGAAAATGGTTTCCTTGCCTGTTTTCCAAACTGACAGGCTTCACATACCTTATGCATTTCTGCAACCTTGAATCTAGGCAATCCTGCAACAATATTTTGGGCCTGCATTGATTTAAGTCGCTGTACATTAACATGACCAATGCGTTTATGCCAGATATCAATATCTGCAACTACACCGGTCCCATGTGCAAACATTGCTGCACTCAATTCAGACATGTCTGCATCCAATGTAAACATTTTTCCCTTCTTCTTTCCTTTTGCTATCAAGCGACCTTTATTTTTCATATCCTCAACAAAGCATCCATGAGGATTAAATCTGACCTGCAAGCCATGTTCAACCATTTGACCAACAGAAACTAGATTCTTGGTGATATTCGGGACATGAAATACATCGGACAGGTATTTCTTTTTCCCATCCTGCATAGACAAAGGAATTTTGCCAATCTGCATAATCGGATGTGCAGTATCATCACCAGTCTCCACAAATCCTGGTTTTTCCATTTTCCTTGCATCCTCCATCCATTCTGCATGACCTGTCATGTGGTTTGATGCACCTGAGTCAACATACCACACATCGTTGCTTTCTTCTGCACTTGTCACAGAATTGTTCATGTGCTGCACCATAAACAAATGCTCATTTCTGTCATCACCCTGTCTACTAGAAGATGCATAATTTCCTTGTTGCAGTTTTCCATTCATGATGTCATTCTGCTTTTTATAGCAGTCTTTAGCCATATGACCCATTTTACCACAGTAGTAGCATTCAACATTACTGCTTGCATTTTGGCCTCTTTGCCATCCACCACGACCTCTTTGGCTCCCCCTGCCTCTAGAGTTACCACGTCCTCCTCCATAGGACTGGTTTTCTTGAGTTTGCTGCATATTCTGATTTCTACCACGACCTCCAAATCGGCCTCCTCTACCTCTGCCTCTACCTCTTCCAGCATTTGAGTAGAAGACAGCTTCTTTTGAGGTTCCTCCTGAAGAAGATGCACCACCATTTCTCTGCTCCTCAGAAATTAGAAGAGCAATCAACTCCTCAAAATCAGGAAATCTTTCACGGGTGGAAATGGATGTTCGGAACTGTGTATAATCCTTTCGTAGACCATTCAAGGTCACAGAAACTAAATCATCATCTTCCACTGGCGACCCAATGGAAGCAAGTGCATCTGCAATCTTCTTCACCTTCATGTGGTAGTCATTGATGCTCATACTTTCTCTTTGCACATTGTGCAACTCTTGCTTGAGCTACATTTTCCTGGCTTGCGTATTTGTGCTACACATTTTTGACAAAGTATCCCATGCCTCCTTTGGCGTACTTGCATCTTGAATATGCACAATCATAGAGTTTGAAATGCTGATAGACAGCCAGTACATAACTTTCCTGGCTCTCTCATGCCATGCTTTAAATGCCTGCATTTTCTCTGCTGATTGGGAACATCAGGAAGAACTGGTTCTTCTTCATTTCCTGCAACGAATTTCCAATATCCTTTTCCCATAAGGAAATTCGTCATTCTGAACTTCCATGCTTGGAAATTGTTCTTGTCAAGCTTTTCAGTGACAATCTGTGAAAGAGAATCAGACGCCATTACAGAACACTACAAAAAATTCTGTCACTGCAAAGAACACAGCTTTAGCCTCACAAGGACAAATTTGCAAAATTGACGAAAGTGGTATTTGACCACACAGTCACTTCCTAGTGACACTTTTGCATCAACAGGCAACAAGGATGATTCTGTAACTCCCAATGTCTCCGCGCACAGGCATATGATGCAATTTCTACAGTAACTTTTCACTAACCTGTAGAATAGTGGTCGCACAGCATAAAACATGGCCTTTTCTTGAGTGCGTGCAAAAAACTTCCACCTCTAAAATAGGCCCCGAAATGGCCTCAAATAAAAAAAACAGAGCAACTAAGGGCTAAAGCCTATCTCCACAGCATATACTGCCCTCTTGCTACATCGCGAAATGCGTCTCAATCTGAGACAATGCACTCTTGCACTTTCCGGCTGTGCTACCTGCAGAGACTTGCTCCCAAAACTAAAAAATGAAAGCAACACTAGTCCTCTTACCACAACACCGCGAACTTGGTTTGGTTTCTTGAGCTCCTTACCACGAACAAGGCTTTGATACCATGTCAAGATTGTGGGAGAGAAGGAAGGAGTCTCACTTGTAGCTTTCTTGCTTGCACAATGGGGGAATACACACAAAGGTGGAGGCTGAAAACAGTTTTCCTCTTCTTAGTTGTGTAAGCCAAAAAGAACTCAAGTACATAGAAATAAAAGAACCCTATATATGGGTCTCAAACCAAACTCAACTAACTAAGGTGGTATACTAACTGAGCCACGAACTAGAGTAGATAAGGATAGTTGTCATCTAGCTATTATTCATGGGCAGTGTACCAACCGCATCTGCAACTATTGACAAGTCGGTGACATAAATGCACAACGGTCACCCTAGCATATAATGAGTGGAGCTCGATATCTCAACAAAAGCTCCATTCCCGCAAGTTCTCATCCGAAGTTCGGTGAGGGTATCTCCTGCGTACGAGGGAGAAGGGTAAGATCTTGAGGCTGCTTACGAAGGCTGAGGAGTTTTACCAATCGTGTAAGGGTAAAGGCAAACCAAAAGTCCGTAATTATGGCTACGATGGCTCCCAAGAAGTCACGAGTCGCGCCTGCGGGGAGGATATTCTCCTAACATTCACGTGGACATTTCCCCAAGCCCACAAGCCCAGGTTTTACTATTTTTGATTCCACGCAAAAGTAATGCATTATGCACGATAAATTCATGGACTAGGAAGCACCTATGCATGTCAAATTCACCTAGCCCAGTTAAATGCAATTGGAAATAAATTGACTATTTGAACAATTACTAGAATTAGTTCATGACATGAAATTGATCATTGGTATTTTCAATATAAAGAAATGGTCTATCCATCTAACATCCTTAATAGTATATCGCCCTGTCGTGCATTTTAAAGTGACGAGCCTAGAACACCTATTGCCTATCATTATAAGGCTAAAATTATTAAGTGCACCTTTGACTAGACATGGAAAGATTAAGCGTATGTCGCATTTTTAGGCAATATCTTCATTGTAATGATTCATTAAGGAAAGTCGTTAACACCCGTAGGAAATAGCAGAGCATGGAAATGATTCTATGAGCTTGCATGGAATAGGTTAACTCTAGCTTTATTTGGCATGAATTCCACTACGTTGTAGTTAGGAAAGGATTGCATGTTGCACATTCATCGTACGAAAAATTTCATTAATTAAGAATTGTATTTAGGGAAAGGCTGCATGGTTTGTCAAAGCATAAAATTTTAAAAGCTTAGAAAAAGGATTGTGGGCATGATTCTTGAATGTAAGACCTAGTAGGTTCAATGGAAGTTATTCTACAATTTATCACACGATTTGATTTTAACAAGAAAAGTTAGGGTTATTGTGAATCTAGTGATACGAAGTAGCAATGAATCACGTGTTTACGTGAATTGTGACATGTTGCAACAATTTTTCTCCTTTAGATCAAGTTTATAATCTCTAGGAATGGCTCGTCCTTGTCGCAAGACAAGTAGATCGAATTATCTAAATCACCTAACCCGCAATAGACTCGTATAGGCATGGTTTAGTCGATACACTAAATAACCCAAGTGCTAACTAGGGTTTAGCACGTTAAGGATTCGACCGAGTTTCGCACTTGTTGCCAAGTTGAAACCCTCAAACCCAAAAAAACCTACCCACCTTCTAGCAATGTGGGGTCAATTGGACGCTCATGCGAATAACAATCTAGGGTTTCTATCCTAAGGATCATTCGTTCAAATGTTAAATCTCGGTTTGAGTTTGGAATCCCTAGGACCGTCGGCCTAGTGCAATTAGGATTGGGTTGGCTAAGAAGATACCCTAAACCCTGCTTCTCGTCTAGAGATAATTCTGTGACCAGAAAATGCCATTCAATGGGTGAAATGATCCCATGGAATAGATGCGACACTTGTGCAACAAGTTGCAATGTCGCATGGCCTTGTGGTTTGATCACAAGGGAGTTTTGCCATTCCTTGGAATGAGGTTGGCAGGTTCTTGCGCAAGTTTAACTTGCAAGAGGATGAGAAATCATCCTGTTACATCACCTTTCTTGGCGAAAGTTGCCAAGTTAAGAAAAGTTAGGTATTTGCTTGGAAGCAAAGGATTAATCAATTAAAGCGACATGGTCGCTAGGATCTACTGCTAATAAAACCTAAGGTATTGGTTAAGTTGGGCTAACAGGGTATGGCCCTAACCCAAGGAAAAAAGGGTGAACAAACAAACCCTTGGGGATTTTGCCAAGTCACAATTGATCCCGGATCGAATGTTAGATGCATTCGGTGAGAAGGATTCACTCCTTAGCAGTTGGCCAAATAAACGACCACTGGAATTGATTGTGTTTGTAACAGTTTAGGAGCATTGTTTGCATTGTTTGCTCAAGGAACTAAAGGATGTAAAGATATTTAATGCTTCAAGTTGAAGGCCTGAAGGGAGAGACAGCTTCAGTTACCCCCGACTGTTTGCCTGACCCTAACCAAGGGGGTTGTTAGCCGCACCAGGAATGTGGACCGAACCCGCCGCGTGAGGTCTCTCCGTTGAGTGTTACTTGGAGCAGGAGGATGCTTGGGTGCCAGGGGGGCTCTGGCCGTAAATCCCTTGCCTTCCGGGCCCTGCACAAGAGGCCAACATGACTTGGGATTGGATCTCGAGGCCCGCATACTAGTCTACGGGCGGAATCTTGGATTAGTAATCCCTGTGGATTGCTGGATAGCCTTCGAGCGGATTATGGATTGCCTTCGGGCGGATTATGGATTAGCTTGTGGGCTAGACTTTATGGATGTATTCCAAAGATAAATAAGATAACCTGTTGTAAAGGAACTTGTTTGACACTACTTTTCTATGTCAAGTACTAAGATTACGTGAAGGAACTAGTGTCTAACTGGCTAATTAATGAAGCTGCTTGATGCATATCCAACTAAATGTGGTAGGTAATTAGATAACTAAAGCAACCTTGAGGAAAGTGCGGTGGATGTAGCCATGGGTCCGTCCTATGGATGGGTGGTCTCGATTGGCCGGGAGCTTTTCTCAATCGAAATGGATAGAAAGGAGCTCTTCTCAAAGAAAATGAATAGCAAGGGCACTGACCTAGGGTTTAGGTTACCAGAATCCCGATTTATGCTGTTTTACGGGAACGGAATGGGACTATGCCTTATGGGCAGAGAGGTTGAGCCTTGCATCCCTCTCGTTTTCCATTCTCCTTAAACCAAGTGCAGCATGAATCCGCTTCGTCCCTGGCGTTTTTGCGTAAAGTAGTTCGCCTGGGGTTCGACGCTAGCTACTGTTTAGGAAAGTGACCATTAGGGAAAACCCTGATTCAGGTCGTCCTAAGTGGGAACGGTCGGAATACTTCTGCTACGTGGCAGGATCGGGAAGTCCTAGATCGCAAACCCCGTAACATTCCATGGGAATGTCGGGCGGAGGTTTTTAGACTCTCTTTTCGATGGATTGCTAAGACGTGTCCTGAAAGGGAACAAGTGGACATGTTACAGAGAAGCTCTCCATCTTCTCCTATCTTCTTCTCTTCTCTTCTCTTCTCTTCTCTTGTCTTGCTCGCGGTAATGGAGCTTGGAGCTTGGAGCTTGCTTGAAGCTTGCACTTGGATCATGGAGCTACCAGAGTGCGCGGGAGAGGAGGCAACTCGATCGGCATGGAGGTAAGCTTACTACACCGGTAGATATGGATGGCGCGTCAGTTATGTGAGAGGTAGCCATTAGTACTCGGCTTGGAACACTTGAAGTAATAAGCGGTCCGTGAGTCTTGGCAGTTGAGTGAAAGCTCCCACATTTTGGTTTCGTTTTCCGGGACCAACGGATTCAAGCTTTTGCGCTCTTCGAATCGAGCATCGAAATAGGGTTTTCCCCGAACCGGTGCTTGAGGTAGATAGGTAGGAAACGAGGGAGTTTGAAGAGGTATTTGATCTCCTTAGCAAGTAGGTTTTTGGTTTTTGGACTTGGAAAAGCATGATGGAGTAGTGTAGGTATTTCCCTTATGATTTTTTCTTGCATTTAGAAAGGATAGGAGCAAAACATTGAAGCAAATAGTAGGGTTTTCTGTTGCTGTATAACAGGTTGAAACAGGAAAAAGAAGGGCAAAAAATAAAATTTTGGGTTAAATGTTGGTGAAGGGAGCAAGATTGAGGTGAGCGCAGGCCTGGGCAGGGGGATAAGGGGCCATGAGTGTCAAGAAAGGCCACATTTTGCATTGTAGGGTTTCAGGAGAGCAGGAGAGAGGGAGGGAGCTTCATTGTGTGGACCTGCTTCAATCTGGTAATCTAGGAGTTATTTGCCCGGCCCAGGTAATTCCACACCTTCCTCTACATGAGTAGCTTGGATCTGGAGGTGCTCAGCAGGTAGGAAGCCCTCGATCGCTCAGCACGAAGAATTCTTTGAAGTTCGGCAAAAATTACGTCGCGCTCAGCCTGTCTGAGTGACGGCGATTCTAGGTCGAGTCCTAGAATCGGCCCTTAGACCACTTGGCCAATTGGCCCTCGGACTATTTGGCCATTTGGTCCACTAACACTCGAATGCCTCTCACTCGGCCCGTCCGAGTGAAGCATTCAGACCAACTTTGAAATTCGGCCCTCGGCCCAACTCCACTCGAACAAGTTGACATTCAGCCCGATCGGATTCACCACTTGGCACTCGGCCCACTTGACTCGGCCCATCTGACTCGGCACTCGGTCTACTCCGCCACTCGGCCCTCGGACAACCATACTCGAATTGGCTGAATTTGACATTCGGACCAGTTACATTCGGCCCTCGACCCTCGTACACGGGCCGAATCGAACGTTCAACCCCTGCAATTCAGACCTATTAGGCCGAATTTTGATTTTTTCAAATTTTAACATGTAGACCTTGAAACTGATCGAGAGACCATATAGAGCCGAAACCACGTCATAGATCTATCACTGGGCTGAAATCTAGAGCAAGTAGTTCAAAACTTGGCTAGGAATAGTCCTTTAAATCGTGCATGGGTGTTTACCGTAACGGCCATGTGGGCCGGGGGGGACTGCCCACCCGAGACCCCCGCAGAGGGGGCTCTGCCCCCTCCGCGCCTCCCCCAAGTAGGTTGGAGAGAAAATGCGCAGTCCTCCAAATTAGATCCTAGTGTAGTAATGGCTCTACACAAGCATGGATTCTCACTTCAAAAGAGCAACCAAAAGCCCATATCCGAACAAAGACAAACAGAGACCCTAGAACCTCAATGGGCCAATCTAGCCAACAAGGGCAAAAAGGCCACACTGCAAAAACATGTATGTGTTGCATTCGGTCTACATCTAGTCAAAGCGGAAAGCAACAACATCAAGCTACAACTGTGAGGATGACTAGATATGACAATCCTGATGATAGATGCTTCTTGAATAGCAATGCACAGACGATCCAAGACATTAGTGGAGAATCCACATCTAGTCGTGCAGTAGGGGACTCAAGGGCATTTGTCAGAAGGCTTAAATTTATAAGCCAAGACTCGGAAGATGAAGATATAGTACCGCTTGCTTATCTTAGGGTCAAACTCACCGCAAAAAGAGAGCATACTGTCGATGCTCTCATCGATGCAGGGGCAGATTTTAATAACTTGACCTATGAAGCATGGACCCTACTAGGCCAACCAGAGCTCACATCGACTAATGCAACTCTTAGTCCTTACGGGGGACACCCAAAGCACTTATAGGGAAGTGCAAAATCCTCGCGACAATTGAAACTTGAAGCTTGCCTATTCTATTTCATGTTCCTCCAAATAGTGCTAATCGCGGAGAGGAAACCCTCCTTGGAAGACCCTTCAAAAGGGCGACCAAGTGTGAGGCTGATTATGTAGCACAAAGGATACACTTGAGACTATCGGGTGTGAGGATAGTCACAAACTTTAGCAAGGATGACCTCATCGAACCTCGAGGGAAAGGCAAGGAAGGTGTTGACATAATAGGTGAGCCTAGTAATGAGAGCAAGGACCTGTTAAAAGAGTTGATACAAGCACAGGTTAAACAACGAGAACCAATGAGTGAGGCCATGCGTAAAACAAGAAGGTTAGGAGACAATGCCAAGGATGGGCTTGGGACTTACAAATCTCATAGAAAACCCCAAAAGAAGCCCAAGCCTTGTAGACGAAGGCATCAATGGAGAGCCAGCACAACGCCGAGATGGATATCTAAAGCATTGCTACTTGCTCAAGGGTATTACGCAGGTAATTGATGGATTTGGATACCAAAACCCCTTGCTAAAACTCCTCTATCAGCTGAAGGCCAGATCGTATCAAAAGCAAAGAAGCGTAGGAGGAAATCTAAACGAAAAACCAAGTATCGAGTCAAAAATATTGGGGCGATCGAGCCCCTCACGATCGAAATCAAGAAACCAAATGGGACTATTCGAAGGGTAGAGCCTCAGCCTGGCATGCTTAATAAGTAGATGTTAGATGTAACCATTGAGCGTGTGCAAAGACCATTAGTGCTCAAGGAGCCTTTGATTTCCCAAGAGGATAACATGCATCATAGCCACAACATTGCTCATGGCAAGGTTAAATGCTCAACAAAGCAAATGGAAAAATCATCTACTAGCCACGAGAAAATCTTCTAGCCAGTGTCAAAGCCACTTAGGAGTCCCAAGTCTCCTACACCCTCTTTCTCGAAATAGACACAGGAAACACAACAACATCCATCAAGTGCAGCTGCTCAATCCCAATCTCTATCTCCATCTAAGCTTCCAAATGTCCAAGAGGTAGGACATGACACCACCTGTAGCTCTCAGCCCAAGGATATGCCTATGCAATCTAATGTGACTAGATCAACAGAGGCTCGATCTGCACAAGTGAATGCTCAAAGGGCAAAAAAAGACACAACCACTTCCGATCTGCCTGAGGACCTAACACTGCAATTTACTAACAGTATAGCCAGCCACTAAACTAGCTGCTACTACTTCCAATCAGGGATCACAATAGTCACAGCCTTTGGCTATGACAACACCCGTTACGGAATACGTCCTTAGCAATTCACCTATGGAAGAGGTGCCGCAACCAACATCCTTGACACCTCCAGCACTTCCAGAGCACCTAAAGCCTAGGCTTGAGGAGAAATCTCTCAAAGAGGTGACCAAGGAGAGGATGCATCTAACCAATCAATCTAGCAAAGCTGTTCAGCAGGTCGCAGCTAAGTCCCATGAGAGCACACCAGAGAAAGAGAGTGCTAAGGCCCAAACAAGCACATCAACGATTAACCTAGTTTAGGGTCCTGAGTCCTTAAAGGAGGCACCGTAATTGCCCAAGAAAAAGAGGAAAAAAAATGAAAACAACGACAGTTGCAAGTGGTGGTAGACGCCAAGACAATCGAGACCAAGAGCATGGAAGAACTTGGGAATAAAGCATTGAGTCCACCCACTCAGGAACCTAGTGCCATCTCCCCTAACAGTGGTGAAACCTCAAACACATTCGTGTGTTCTGATAAGTTAAAGAAACCATCATCATCAACAGTTGCTTGCAACACTCAATCCACCGACAACAGAACTCACATTGACCAATCAAAAGTGGATACAACATTGTCACAACAGGGTGACAAAATGATACCAGTCATATCCAAGGAGAACCATGACACAATAACAGCAAGGCCTTAGGAGAAACATGGAAACCTCGAGAGCATAATCAATCCTAGTGTTGACCAATTGTGCTCATCTAGGATTGAGCCCCTAGCTATGCTAAAGCCTAGGGAAACTCCTAGAACCTTGCACGAGATAGTAATCGAGCAAGCCCTCATTGAACATAGAAGTGTCGCAGAATGCTTAACTGAGTTGGATGCTAAACTCAAAGTATTCGCACGTGTCTACGTCCTTGTGGACATGGGTGCATTCCCCAAGAAGCAGCTTGGGGAATACTTGCCATTTCCCCTATCCGGGGAAGAGCAAGAATATCTTGACGAGCACTATGACAGGCTCCTGCATGAACGCATGCGGCTCACCTCTGACAAAGAAGCCAATGAACTACGCTTAACTGTAACATTCAATAATGTGCTCTGCCAACTAAATATCTTAGAGATAGAGCAACTAAAGTGACAATCAGAGGGTCAAAGTCAATTTGGAAAACGTTGGTTTGAAAGCCGCATTGCAATGGCTGAACTAGGAGCCCAGATTATGATAGTCTCAGAGGAGCGATTGGCTAAATGGCATTCTCAAAGAGACCCAACCTATGTGGTGTCGACTTTCTTTCGAGTACTGACTACCATTTGGGGTATGGACTTAGCCGAAACTAGCCAAGAGAACTCTCTGGTTGATAAGGTTCTCACTGAGGAGGAGTTACTTGTTGCCAGTAGACTCAAACAAAGTACCATGCTACTCGATGTTGCAAAATATCTATTGTTATTGAGTAAGCTGCCACGAGTACTGGATGCCTGTGCCACACTCTTGTACATCATGAGTTCTACAGTTGGTTTTTATCATCACGAAGTGACATGGATTCGTAAATATGTACATAAATAAACAATGAGTTTTGTGACCCTGTATAGATAATATCAACACACACAAGCAATGATAGTTAAGAGCAGGGAGAAGAGTTGGGTTTGACAGGCTGAGCTCCTCATGTCCTCCTCTCACCACACATCTAGAAGTTGTGTGACCATTCCCGGCTCCAAGTGGAGGGCATACAACCCTCATTACCGCCATAGGAAGCCATGACCAACATCTCTAATGGCGTAGACGGGGCATCGTCCCCTTCTATACACCTTTCCCCTTTTCGGTCTATCCTTCCGGGGACGAGCCCTACTCCACTCCATGACAACCAGTCCACACAACTTAGTATAAGCCAAGATCTGCTAATGGCTAGAATACGCCCCGTAGTCCAAGCATGACGAACATCATCACGGGGGCCATCCCTCTACAACAAACATTGCATGACTCCCCTCCTCATCATATGCGCTTAATAACCCACTGTGTAATCCCTCCCATGAAAATAGTTTTATCGTGCCTCAGGGCCTAACCCTTGGTTCACATTTTGCAGGTTCCCCTACGATAGCAGCCATGGACCACATAGTGCAGCTGGCATGCAAGGAAGCTCGACGGCGCCCCCACCAGAACGCTAGTGTCTACTCTAAAGAGGTACGCATTGAAAAGAGGCCCCAAATGACACCGGTCAGGATGCATGCCGAAAACTCCCCAAGCCAAGAGGACGAGGGCTCAAGGGAGCACATGGGGTGTGGCAACATTGGCCATGCAGGCTCCCACCAGACGCTCGGGCACCATGTGCTCGAAAGAGGAGAGGGTAGCTCAAGACAAGTAGGAATTTGATGCATTGTTTAAAAGCATTCTGGAAACAGTTGCGGCCAGGGACTACACCATCTAGGTCCCAGCCGATATCTTCCCCGCCCAGCCTCATAGAAGCCCCTCACTGACACAACCCTAGTCGCCTGACCACCCGGACTCACCCCGTCTCGTGCAAATAGAGTAGCCCCTATGATATATAAGCTGCTTAACAAAGGCCACCCTGCCATAACTTTTTGTTTTTAAATGGTTAAAGGGGCAAGCTCCCCACCTGTATACACTTTCCTTACCTATTGCTAATATATGCCATGTCTTTAACAAGCACCGAAAAATGCATCACAGTCAACATCATAGGATTTTGATAAAGTAATATCTTGTCGTGATTGCATCTGTTCATTGTACTTGATACATGCGACTTGCATATACTCTCATGAAGTGACAAGTGGATGCAGGACGACGCAGGTCTTTGTGCGAAAGTGTTCAATGCCCAAGTCACCGGAAGACCACCAATCTCACAAAGAGCTGCGGCAAAGCCATGCTGCCAAAAGTGAAAATCACCCTTGCCAATCGCCCACATCGTGTGGCCCAAAGCATGATCATAACCACTTTCTCTTTCTGGGTTACACTCTACACAGGGCACTCATAGTAGCTGTTACCTCGATTGTACCAACATCTCACATTCCAAAGAGGGTTGCAAAATCTCAAGTGTATCTTCCCATCTCAACAACTGCTTCTCTAACAACAAGGCTAGGGCACAATCATTGTTGTAATATCCATTTCCTAAGCCTTCGAAGCTCGACATTTCCTAACCCATTGAAAGGCTAATAGCCTCAACATATTGCAATGGTTGTAATCAGGCAAGTCCAAAAAAAAACACGAAAAAGAAAAGAAAAAGAAAAAGAAAAAGGGAAAAAGAAAAGAAAAGAAAAGAAAAGAAAAGAAAAGAGAAGAATAGAAAAGAAACACCCACGATCATAGCACAGCACCTAGGGGTACTCAAATTAGGTACGCCCAGTGACCTTGGTCGGCTAGCTTTGTCCCTAGTCCCCTTGCCCTCTACACATCCTCCACAATTGTTCAGGGCACATCAAGGGTAGGACATACCTAGGGAGCTTGTCTTGCCTATGGTTAGACCTGTCACCCTGACCCATTTGCACGATTCCTTTTTGCACTCCGCCTTAATACCATTGAAATTGATTGTGGTAAGCACCGCACGAATGGCCATGAAAAGTACACACTGTACTCATCGAGCAAGTCCAATAGCTACCAGCTATCAAAAGTGCGGTGTCCCTTTGTTCAATTATGCTACGTAGTGCTGTCACACCGCAAAAGATATCTCATACACCTTCATGTTTCCTTCTCCTCAACATGGACAACTTTGCTTCATCACATGTTGTTATGAGGAACCAGACCCGCGGTCTTCTAACTACGTAATATCTAAGTATGCACGAGCACTCACATAATATCTGCACCAAAATATATATACACTTTGGGTCCTTAAGTGCAGGACATTCCTCTCAGCATGCTTAGAGTTCAAGATGTCTCCCAAACTGATCAAACTATGTCTTGTGCACAATAAGAAGACTAGCACTACCCCAAGGAGAGACCATATATGAGAGGTTTTCAATTGTAGGTATTGAAGACTCCAATGAAAGTGTTATTCTCTCTTCATCGACAGTCAACTCTGAATTCTTATCCTTTATCATCCTGCGAGCCCGCCAAGAATCATCATGAGTAGAATCCCCAAAAAACCAATATCTGTGCTAGCCCAGCGCAATTCCCAATAGTGAATAGAACTACCCCCAACTCCAACCACCCTACCACCAGCCACCCATGCCAACAATGTGGCCCCAACATCCTTCATCTACCCACCACCAGAAATCCTCCAAGGTGACCACAGACGTACTTGCCACCCACGTCTTCGGTGTATGCTAAAGCCTGCTGCCTATGACTGTGAGTGCCATGGGACTGGCACTCGTCTAGGAGGGGGTAATGTTAACCCTCAAATGAATAAGGTGGAAAAGCCGGAAAATCTAAAGCAAAAGGCAAGGCAAAGGCAAAAGTGAAATAAAAGACGAAGGCGCGCCAAGAAGAATTTGGAAACACAAGAAGTGCAAAAAAGTCCTAAATCAAGGAAAAAGGTGCACAAGAAAAAGCACGTCTATACTTTTGTAAAAGCACAAGGAACACCATGATTTATTTTAAGAGTGCCGGGCTCTCACTCGTGCAATTTGTAAAGGTAGATGGGCGGTAGGAAGGAAGCTAAGAAGATAGAAGGACAATGGGAAAAAGGGCCTAGGCCACGACCGGCCATGTAAAAAAGGGGATAAGGGAATGACCGCCCAAAAGGGATTTAGGGTTTTGTATATAAAGTTGAAAAGTGAATGAGAAACTCATTCTTGTGTGTGGCAAAAAGTGTCTCTCCTCTTCTTCTTCTTCTTCTTCTTCTTCTTCTTCTTCTTCTTGCTAGCTTGAGCTTGTGCTTGAGAGAGGGAGTGTGAGAGTACGAGGGAGTGAGTGTGTGAGGGTGAGGGACCGGGGAGGAGAAGCTCTCCATCTTCTCCTCTCTTCTTCTCTTCTCTTCTCTTCTCTTGTCTTGCTCGTGGCAATTGAGCTTAGAGCATGGAGCGTGGAGCTTGGGGATGGAGCTTGCTTGAAGCTTGCACTTGGATCGTGGAGCTACCGGAGTGTGCATGAGAGGAGGTAACTTGATCGACATGGAGGTAAGCTCACTACACCCATAGATATAGATGGTACGTCGGCTATGTGAGAAGTAGCCATTAATGCTCGACTTGGAATGCTTGAAGCAATAAGCGGTCCGTGGGTCTTGGCGGTTGAGCGAAAGCTCCCACAACTGTAGCGAAAGTTATGGCCATTGGCATGGCACAAGGTTAGAGAGAGTATTATAGCTGGCAGCAAGCTCTTAAGGGGAGAGACTCACTTGAGCAAGGGGTTGGGGTTTTGGATAGTCCTTGATGTATGTCTTGAGTCATGATCGTTGGTAGTAGTACAACCCCCCCTCCCCCGCTTGTATTTCTATTTTTTATGAGGCTATGAAGTTATGCTACTTCTCCAATGTTGGTCTTTGTGTATTTGAATACTATCATTTCCATCTTTGATGAGACTATTGTATTGGATATGGATATCAATACACTTGGGAGTTCTATCTAAGTATATCCTCTTTGTCTATGTTATTTTGGCTATTTCTATTTTCTTACCTCAAATGCTTATTGTAGATTAGGATGTCAATGTCCACATGTGTCGGTTCTAAGTATGATCATACGTTGCACTCCTCAGTGATGATGCGTCTTGAGCATAATAGTACTCTCAGTAGTTGTGAAAGTGTCAATTGCACTCCAATCCTGGGAATGGTGATGAATCTGCACTCCTACCGATCGCTCCCACTACTCGATTAAAACTAGTGGGGTGTTTCTTTGCTTTTGCTCATTCAGTTGTTATCCCACCTATACTCCCTCCTAGATTTACAGTTTTATAATAGAATGGCACGTCAAGCTAGAATCCCATTCCCAAATTTCTCTAGATCTTTCCATGAGGATCTGGATGCTTTCATCTGCAAGTTTGACCAGATTCCCAAGCAGGCGTACATGATCATTTCTTAGTCATTTTTATCAGTGGTATTGTTGATTAGGAATGCTAGCAAGCTCTAAAACTAGTTTTGGGAGGCCACTTCAGCACAGAGAGTGCTTCCCTCCTCTTCCACAGTGCCACTTGCGTGGTCTTCTCTTCCTCCAAGCACTGCCGATGTCAACATTGTGTAGTCTTTTGCTGTCCATAGTTTGCTCTTCCTCCCCCCCGCCCCTCACCACCATGAAGTCTTTTGCTTCTCACAGTCCACTAATCCCCCCCTCTCCTCTTTGTAGTGGTCTACCCTTTCCACCACCATTAAATTCCTCCGTCTCCATCATCCCCCTTTCACCTCGAATTCTATCCACTATTAGATGTCGTCTCACCATATTTAGATATAATAGGCCCATCAAGAACACAAGGAAAAAATAATGCTATCATATACAGGTCCACATCTAAAACCTTGGGTCTTACTTACTTAAGTATCCCCAAAGAACATAAAACTTTCTCTCATGGTGACCTTTCCTCTCTTGTGGATAAAAAGTTCTACACTCTTGCCCCCATCCTCACCTCTCTATGATAGAAATTTAAAGCCATAATTCCTCACTCTAAGGCCCACGGAATGGGCACCTTTAGGACCCTTGTGCTCTTATCCTCAAGAGTATGCTTTATGCTATTGATGTACATGGTGCTCAAACATCCCATGCTCCAAAGAAAATGCAATTTGGGGAACCTTATTGTGCATTTCAAGTCACACAATGCACACAAAGGAAATATGTATGCAAGAGAAATCCTTGCGCCTAGCCTTATACTAAATGCTTCACGTTCAATGCACATGTGCATAGATATAGGTTCATTTATTAAATTTAATATCCATTATGCACTTAGAAACTCACTCCTCTTTGTTGGCAAGATAACACTCTCCCCCCCTTCCCCACTCTCCAGCACTCTAAATAATAATTTGAACACATGACCCCTCCTACAACCAATGGAGTCTTGCACGTCCCTCTTCACTCTCCCTTTCTCCTTACTCACTAACCCTGAGATTCCTAAAGAGTGTAAGAATGTCCCAATGTATAGTGCGGAAAATTTGAGTACATAATAATGGTGCTCACACTAGTGCATGTGCAACTAAGTTTACTAGATACAACTCTAGTGAGCCTCATGCCATGCAATGTTCAATGATGGTGCTATTTGGTGCATCTCCCCTCCATGGCATGGTTTTAATTGAGAGGGAGGGGTATAAGAGGTCCCAATGTTGTGCAACAAAAAAGTGTAATGTAGTGCACTGTGAAACCCCCTTTGCTCGCCCCCTCCCTCAAAGTGGATGGTCCAAGTTAAGAAGACTTACTTACTAATTCACTTATATCTTGCTTCTCCTTTTCTTGGCCTCTTTCAATCTTACATTTTATTAGCCCAATACAACATTTAACTTTAGTCACATCCTTCCTTTCCTACAAAAAAGAAACACCACTGAGGATATTCTCAAATCACAACCTTTGACTTTATTGTCAACTAGGTAAAAACAATTATCTTAGACTTTGTTTTTTTTAAACATTATGGAAAGAAGCCTCATCTTTTGCCCAACACAAACTAGCTTTGAGTCACATTTATGTACCAAAGCTTTATTTATATGTAGTTTTAGTTTCATGTTCTCTTATTTCTTTGTACATTGAGAATCTTCTATACATTATGTATATTTATTGAATCCTTTCGACATATGGTTTTAAGTTTAAGTCCATTTAATCTTGTACTATGCGAAGTACCATTCATATTGTCCCATCACGAGGTGTGATAGGATATAAACCTTGTTGCTTCTTTCTTTGTCATACAATATGCCCATAAAGCTGTATCTAAATGTTGATCCCACCTCTTAGGATAATCTTCTATGAGTTTCCCTAGGATTTTGCGAAGTGTTCCATTAAACTTTTCTATTAGCCCATTGCACCAAGGATAATATGGAGTTGAATGCTTATGATTTAAATGTAATCCTTGGAATAATCCTTCTAATACATGGGACCTAATGGTCTTACTTTGATCCGTTAATGTTGCTTGCCTTCACCATAGAATAATCAACAATTGAGAATGACATAAGAAAGAAACAAAATGCATGAGAGAAGAGAATTCCAAGACTTGCACAATACAAGAATGGGTACTATCTCCCTCCATGCATGGGTGATTACCCCACCCATGCCTTTATTTATAATATTAGAATAAGCTTTTATGCCCAAAATACATTGAAAGCATCCTTTTTGTGTTTCTTGCTTTTCCTTACCTTGTGCTACTTGCTTTTGTGCAAATTAATCAGAACATACTCTATTCTAATAACTTTATGAAATAATATTTTTCCTTTTTAAATATACCAAAATAAATCTATTGTGAATGTGCACATGCAAAGTCATGTTGTTAATATATATATACAAAATATAATGCTTTTGGCAATATTTTCCCACAATCTAGAGCACATAGATTCCATGTATTAAGTTACATACTCCAAAAATAATAATTTTATTTAACTCTACTCTAATTATTTGCTAAACACAACACAAAACATATTAGTATTGGTTATAATAGACCATTGACCGCGAATCAAGAACCGCTCATGATGGTTTTCCATCATATAGCTCCATGCATATGGGAAAAATTCCAACTATCTACCAGCATAATGTGACCAATATCACACATGCACTTCGTGCGATAAGTCATGAATTACGTGGCAAATAAACAAAATCTGCAATAATAAATTTCAGTAAAAGACCATGATAAGTATAATTCTATAACATTTCCAAGGTTAAAAAGCAATTCTCCCTAGTTGATAACTCAAAGAAAAATGCAAGGGTGGCCAACCACATATAGGTACTGCCTACTATGGAAAATTTGCACCACATACTAGTGCTACCTATTGTGACAAATCTCTACTATAAAATTCCATAAATGAGTGCAGATTTTAAAGCCAAGATTCATGTTCAAAATGACCCTGGGACCCGTAAAAGAGGCATTTTGGTGCAAAATGAAACATTGTGGATCCAGAAGCCGGAAAGCACATGACATGCCAAGGTGATAGATTTTGATACCAGAAATCTGCCGGTCTAGTAGTTGTATCACAATTCCAAGATTGTTTGTCCCCTCAACAGATCCAAGACCACTTTGCACAAGTGTGAAAATGCCAAAACTAGCTATTTGTTGGACTAATGGTTAAACTTGATTAAAGAAGAGCAAACCAAGCAAGAATTGAAACACCATGGGAGGCACATTTTTTTCGGTGCCTTCTCCATCCCTACAAAAATGGATTTTTTGATTGGTGATGATTCTCTTCTCCCTCATGGGGATTGGATGCACAAATCTTTTGCTCCCCATCACTCCAACCTATGCGAGAAATGGTGTAGTATTCAGCAAGGTCCCTTTTCAGTCTTTCTCTCTCCTCCTTCTCTCTTGCCATAAATGTGATTCATATGTGACATCAACCCTCCGACAGCAGAAAATAAACATGAAACCAAGGTAGAAGCATGCAAAATCTATGCACATGGCTGAGCCATTAATCTCAAAATTGAAAAGAAACCATAAATCTTCCACTTAATAATGAACTGATTCGTTATCTTCATCATCTTCATCCATAGCTTCAACAATTATACAAGAACAAAAGGGAAAAGAGGAATTTCTGCACAAAAGACAGAGGAGAGAGGAGAGAGAACAACTTTTTGCACCACCAAAAAGGAGAACGTGCCATCGGACAAGAGAAGGAAGGAAAGGAGGCACATAACCATTCGTGCACTCCACCCCACCTCTTCCCCAAAAAGCACACCCCTTCGTATTTTATTATTTCTTTGAAACTTTGATACATTTGATATCATAAGACCTTTAGCCTTTAATTTTGAGTATTCCTACCCTTCACAAATGCATGCACGTAACACTTTTGTGTATAGCATTTATTTATTATGGTGTGTGTGGATGTGGATGTGGCCCCCTCATGTAAGTGTGTATTTTAGTGATTTTGAAACAATGTAAATGTTATTCTCTTGACAAAAAATGAAAATATGATGCATGCTTGGATTCTTTTGTGCCTTGTTTTTATGCTTCTTTGGGTGTCATCAATATGGGCTGAGAGAATGAGAGGGAATGGATGCCAGTTCGTAATTAAATGTGAGGGATAAGTGCTAAGGAAGCATCAATGGCTGTAAATGAGAGTCAACAGCTTCTCGTTCATAAAGTACGATGAAATGTATATGGTTTTATGAGTAAGTGGGCTTCCTCTTGGTTTTATAATGCATATTGGTTTCCTATGGTTGAAATTAGTTCTTAGAGTTTGAAAATGGTTCATTCTATCATAAATATCAACATGAACAACAAGTCTTAATCATTTATACACTTTATTCAAAACACGTAAAAGTGCGATTTTATGCTAAATTGTCAATTTTATGAGTTCCATGATGGTAAATTGTATTCCCATGGGTGAAAATGAGGAGTAATAATGAATCTTAGTATTCTTAAAATTTTCACATAAAAAAATATAGAAAAAATAATATTTTAATTTCAAATAATTTGAAAAAAAATGCAAAAAATAATTTTTAATTAAGAAAAAAATTAGATATTGCATGTGAAAAATTAAGGCTATATTTGTGTAAGTATAATGGAGGCAGGACATGAGGATTTCCCTTAGCTTACCCCCATTTGTATGTTTTAGTGCGTATTTATTGCCTACATTATGAAGAAACGTACACATAAACACCTCTTAACCTAGCCATTACAAGCAAACTCTAAATGGTAGAAGGGAGAGAGGGGGTTTTATGTGCTGAATATGATTCAAAATATGATTTGTTTGCTATATTTTTTATATAGATTTTGATCTTATTTTAAGTATTAGGAGGTACAATTGCATGGAGTAGTTCGGCACTACCTTATCATTGCAGCAAAGTTGTTAGTGAAAGAAAATCATGGAAAGAATGTTTGAGCGCATTTAAAATGTTGATTTCATTCAAGTAAAATGTTTGTGCACTCAAAGTCATCCATTGTGTAGTGCTTTGCATCAACATGGTATAAAGAGAACTATCTCTTGGATGCATAGCACTTGGTTTCAAACCATTGACCCACAATGAGTGTGAGGCTCTCTATGCTGTAGGTTTAGTATAATTGTTTCCTTGGGGACTGATTTGGTGAGGAATTTACTATCTCTTGGAATGAATATTATGAAGAGTGAACTTTGTGCGTACGTGTTATATATTGAGATGGTGCATCCTGCTGGGGCCAATCCCTGAGATGTAGGAGAGCCGTGGTGGGGCCACAATGATAAGCTGGAGAGGTGCTCCCGTTGTTTGTGTTACGAGGTGCTAGTGACATATATGTTTGGCTACTCCCTCTACTTGGAGTCAAGAAGGGCATCACATTAGACTAAAATCTAGAGATTGTATCTACAAACACATTCTTTTAATAAACTAGTTTATAGTGTTTATATGCTCCTAGCCATGAGACCACGGGGTTGTATGGGTGAGTATAAGAGGCCCGGCTAGAGCCCTAGAGCCAATGTTGGGTCCATTTTTGGTCCCAACAATAGGTGGTGCATTTATTGATAGCTTACTGATAGGTGGCGGTTCTTGAACCTTGGTTAATTAGGGACTAGTTAGTCAGTTTATACTGCCATAAAGCATTGAGATAGACCCATTATTTCTTGAGAAACACCATCAAGTCGAGATCTAAAAACAAGAGAGAGATGAAAGGGTGGGCTGAAACAATCCATTAGGAGGAGGAGGAAGATCTAGTACTCCCCTTCTCCTAGTAAGCCAACCCACTTCAAGTGGGGTTGTAGCCACACCATTACAAACTCCTATAGCAAATCCGATTGCTGTTATGGCACAACCTATTGCAATTCCTATAGTAGGAACGTTGGATTTGCTAGCTTTAGGTTTCCCTCTACCCATCTTTAATGGGTTAGTGGAGGAGGATGCGGAAAGAGATATGTAATGGTGTTCTTTAACATGACCTTAAAAGGAAGGGCTATAATGTGGTATCATGGCTTATAATCCGGTACTATAACCACAATTGATTTTATTCTTTGCAACCTTTCAAATGGAATTTTTCCCTAAGAGAGGTGGTTAGTATTGGCTATGTGTTCTAAACATGACACGTCAAGAGCCCCATGAAAATGCTTAACGCACTGCTAGTTATGGTTTTGGCTTCTAGATCGTGATACCACATTGCCGCTCTTCCGTTTAACGTCATGTTGAAGAACATCATTAGGTGTCCTTCATTTTGGATTCGATAGTTGAACATGAGCGTTTGAAACTCCTTAATGTGGAGTTCTCCATCTTCTTCTGCTAACCCATGGAAAATGGGCAAGGGTGCTCCTAATGCCGGTAAATCCGGTGTACCTGTTGGAATTGTGATAGGTTGTGCCATGGCTACAACGGGATTGACAATAGGAGTTTGTGTAGGCAACGCTACACCCTCACTTATTGTGGGTTGATTAACTAGAAATAGGGAAGTACCAAGACTTCCACTTGCACTCAAAGAGCTACTCGTAACACCTAGGTTACTAGAACCACTGCCACTTATGCGTAACGGGATGCTCCTTTGAGGAGAATAGCATCTTACAATCTCCAACCGCCATCTAGCCCTCTCAGCACGTTCTGCTTTTTGTATTTCGGCTTGACGGTCCTTGTGGTGGCAGAGGACATAAACCAACTATTTAGTCCCTAAAAACCCTAGATTCGAGAACCACCACTTGTTGGTGACTCTCGGTAGACGCACCATTGATGGGAACTAAAATGGGCCGGCACTGGCTATGGCATTAGCCGGACCTCATGCATACGACAAACAAACCCACCACACGGTCTTGCAGGCCAGGAGCATCTAAAACTCACTTTGCACTAAATGCTTATGACGATTTTGTGTTTGTATCCAATATGTAGTCCAACATTCACCTTCCCTTCTCCTCAGAGGGAGATCCCGTAACATATAGGTGTTATATCTCGTAATACACACATAGGGAAGCATCTCTTGGCTGATTGTCGTGGCTCCATTGCGACTCTTCTACACCTCGGGGATTGGCCCCAAGATGCGTTGCTAACACATATGACATTCGCACAAACTCCACTCTTTCATGATTCAACGTTCCAGGAAATTTTGATTTGCCTCACAAAAATTTCCCCAACGGAAGCGTCCGTCTAAACGACGACTTAGGTTTCCTGTCCTCTCAGCGTTGCTCAAAGTTTATCAATCAATTGCAATGCATTCCAAGAGATACCACGTGACATGCTTGATGCAAGGTGTATGACAATTGTGCACAACCATTTTATGATTAAAAAAAACCAACCATGTGACGTGCAGAAAAAAACCCTTTCATGAATTTTAACTAAGCGTTACGTGCTGCGCTGCGTTGCACATTAGGGACTAGCACTGGAACTTCCATACTACTAGTCACCTATATTTAATTATGGAACGATCCCTAAATGCTATGCACAAAGAGGAAAATCAGAATTTGTATCTTTTCAGTAATTAGATCGTTGCACAAACTTTATTTCCCCCTCACTGTTTAGGTGTTGCTGCGTTGCATAGGTGTAAATGGTTGCTTTGTGCCATTTTTGTATGTAAAAAATAGTAAACACACACTATAACACAAAGGACGAGGCCAAACTGAGGCTTGAACTCATGCTTTTATTTTTTGTTAGCTTATTATTTTGACTAAAACTTAACATTTTCTCTAATTTTATCCCATTTCCACTCATTTTTCCCAACTCAAAATCGGAAAAAACACTAATTTCCATTGAAAAATGACATTTGACGGGTTTTAAAAAATTAATAACGGTTCTAAATCATTACGGGTTCTGCATTTTTGTAGTTGCAGCCCTCAACCATGATGCAAACAAGATTCAAACAAACATTCATTGCATATGAACAACATTTGGACCATGAAACAACAAAACCAGGCAAATTTCTTCATAAAATTGGAGCATACCACGTGTTTTGTGTGTTGTGGGTTTTTTAATAATTAGTTTGGGTAGTCCACGCATCGACCAGCAACCATTCTTCAATGCTGAACCTCTTTCCTCAGCCTCCTCTTCATCTTGAAGCAATCCGATCACAATCGGACAAGCATCCTTCAGCCCCTCTTGTTCTTGATTTCTTGCATGCAAACCACCACTTAGAGGAGAGAGATGGAGGAGAGAGAAAGGCTAGATCTGCATCTCCACAACCGGGCAGCCATTGGATAGGTGAAGGCAGGCGATAGGAAGAGTGGAAAGTCCTCAGTTTGCTGCTGTCTTCATTTGGTATGGGTATGTGGAGGCTCTCCTATGGCTATGGAGTCCCCCCCTCCTCCATTTCGTTATTCTACACCTTCATCTCCTCCATTTCTTCATCCATGCAAAAAAATGCCCCCCAGCGCCCCCCCCTTCATTTCGTAAATTTTTGGGGCCAAAGGGCCCCCTAAAGGTCAGACCCTTTGGCTTCTCCACACTTTGGCCCTTTGGCTTTCCGGGCACTCCCTCTCCCACGTTCGGGGTCCAAACTGCGAGTCGAAAATTCTTACATGTTCTCTCAGGGTCTCATTTTCCATGCCAAGAAATTATGAAAATTCTCTGACCGCCATCTAGTGGCTCTTTTAAGTACTTTCGGGGCATTGCCGCTCAAAATCGTACTAATTGCCACACCGTCGCCTTCAACGAAGTCTATTTTTCCCCTGATATTCGTAATTTTTGGCTATTTTTAAGCACTTCTTGGCATCAAAAGTGATCTGTCAATGGTGCATCCCTCTCATTTTCCATTCTCTTTGAACCAAGTGTAGCATGGGTCTGCCTGAGCTTGGGTATCTCTATGGAAAGTAGGATATCTAAGATTCAATGCTAGAATACTGCTAGGAGACCTTGGCCACTAGAAACCCCAATTTCATGTCGATTCTAGTGGTTCGACTGCGAATGTTCCGTTGCGAGACAAAATCGGGAAACCCTAGGCGACAAACCCTAGAATATTCCATGGGAGTGCTGGGCAGCAACGCTTAGATTCGTTTCTCGATGGACTGCTAAAAACATGCCTGAATAGCCATTAGGGTGGCACGTTACAACACTGGAAAGACCTGACATAAAGAGGTGTATGCTCAAGGAGTGCAAAGCCCAAATCAGCCCAAGTACATCTGTGAGGACCACGACATATCAACCATGCAACATCCAAGTCACAATCGTAGTCTCAAGTATTCAAATGCTCAAGTAGCATATACTGCCTTTGTCAAGTGTATCAAGATGCTCCCATTGGCACAAAAGCCGTAAATATCAAGCAACGAAGCTCAACAAGGGCATATGATAGCACCAATGCCAGAAGATCCAAGATCAAGCATCAATAAGACAAGCTCAAATTGTAACTCAAGCAAATAAATGTCCAAAACTGAGCAAATAGTAGCTCAATCCAAGCTCAAAACCATAGAAAAACCATAGGCATACTTTCCCATATGTATAGGCACCAACCGAGCATAATGGGTCATCAAATGACTATGTAGCATGAGCATAAAGTGTAATGATAGGGGGTTACCGTAATTTGGCCTACCTGTGGACTATGTAACACAGTCAATGATTGAGCAATCAGCCCAAAAAGTATCTCATCTCATAGGCATACATTCCCCTAGCATTTGGGAGGACCAACCGAGCAACCAATGTCAATGCCAAAGTGGTCCAAACATAAAATGCTAATGTAGCACTATTGTGGGCTGCTGGTAAACTATGTATAATAGTCCTAAACCTAAACTAAATCGCATCAATGCTCAATGCCAAGGCTTGGGATCAAATGCCAAGCATAAACCAAATGTATAGTTCCCAAATGAGAATGCCAAGATTGGAATGAGATGGAGGAGATCAAACAATTGATCACATGCTATAAATGCACCTGGAAAAATGGAAAAAATCTGCCTAGGGTTGCTACTCACATTTTTTTGTTGGGCAGAGTGGTAGGAAGCTCAAGTGGGTGCCAAAGAAGGCACACAACAAGCTTGAGGTGCCCCAGTAAAGCCTATGTCAAGATAGGGAGCACCGGAGCTTCAATGGTGCTGCCCCCTTTCTCTTCTCAGACTTGTAGACCTATAACCAGCATGAAACCCTAAAGAAAATGAATGAATACCTTTGTTGGAATGCACTGAGAGTGCCCAAAGGGACCTGAAGGTACTTGGGAAGCTGGGGAGTGACAAGAGCTCAAGAGAGTTGGTTATGGCTGCCGAGAAGGAGATCCAATGAGTGAATGGATTCAATAGGAAGCACGTGATCAATTGTTCTAATACCATTTGAAAGGTTTGAAATATTAGTAGAACGGGGAATGTGGAACTTAAAATACTAGAAGGAGAGGGCATATGTTTCTTCAACGGAAGTTGCATTAGAAAGTATTACCCTCTGTCACATCCACTACATGAACCTTTGATGATAGAACCACTAATGAATGTGAGGGTTGCAACCATCACTGAACTCAAGGAGGTGGATGAGGAATTGGTAGCACTAGCCTACGTATGAATCACCATAATATCCCAAAAGATATACACTTGTGATATGCTAATTGATGAGGGAGATGACACAAATATCTTAACGTATGAACACTAGACTTGGTCAACCCCAATTGTAATCAACCAATGTGAAACTTAGCTCATTTTGGGGGGTAGTCCTATCCACTCTCTGAAAAATTCAAACTAATGGTTTCTATCAAGATTGAGAGCCTTTACATAATCTTTTATGTGCTACCTAACAAGCAAAGTATTGGTAAGGGTGTCATAGCACATCTGCTTTGCCATTGGTAATGTTAGAAAAGTAACGGCTTTCACCAAGGGCACCATGGTTGTCCCAAAGCCTATAGTGCCATCAATAGCTAAATCTAGTGTCAAACCTAAGGAGGGGGTAGTGCATCACAATGTACTCCTATAGTAACTTCACAGCCACATTTGGGAACCACACCCAAAGCTATGGTCCAAACACTCAAGTGGGTCCCTAAGCATAGACCACAATCTCACAAACATCAATAATTGGGAATGCATAGTTTTCATGCCTCAAACTCTAAGCCTAAGCAATCCTATAGTTCACATGTGATTGAGCAGCACTAGGTTCCAATACCCTTGATGTGAGCCCAAGGATACTATGGGGGTAACACCCTACAATGGTTGCCTAAGATCTCAAGTGCTATGTATGATCCTCAACCTCTCGCTCCAAAAATCAAGCTTCAGAAATGTCAACTGAAATAGGGGAGAAGAAAATCCAAAAGGAAGGGAACTCAATCCTTGAGTGCTCAAATGGTCTATTGACCCATAGCTCAACTAAGAGTCCATGAGCAATCACTCTTGAGTAAGCCCTTGCCTAATGACTCTAAGCACTACAAAACATGATGACACAGCATCAATCAAACTCCAAACCTCTCAAAACAAGCTTGCCACACCCACTGAGAATCCTCATGTAGATGTACTGTGCATCAACTTGTCCATTTCAACTAAACCCAAACCACTAGTACTAGGCCTTAGGCCATCACAGCCTCAATGAGCCACTCTTGAAGTAGCTTCCAACTTGGCTATGGACACATGGGATGACTTGGTAATGTACATTCAATGAGTGGACTAAACTTTCATATTGTTTGCTAGAAGTTTACAAACATTTGGACCTAGGCCTACTTGATGAGCCCATAGCAAATGATGTATGTTCCTTGTTGCCGTGTTCTTGGGAAGAATATGAATTTATTTTTGCTAAGGCTTCCACTATTATAGATGAAATGATTAGCAATGAAATTTTGCAAGAAGAGATTGTAAACCAACGCTTAATCACCTTCTACAAGAAAATCAAAATTCCCATGCCACCATAAGAACTTTTTGAACTCCAATGACTAGTTGAGCTTGAGTCCAATTTCTTATACAAGTGGTATAAATTGTGTATTTCATGGGCTCAAAAAGGTTTCCAAATCATGACCAATGCTACAGAGCAACGATATGCCATCATGACTTTTGAGTATGACCTGGACCTATGTGACCCCAACCTCATTTAGAGTATTAGCAATAACTAGGAATTGGCCATTAAAAGACAATATCATGCTTCACCCATACTTGGATAAGGTTCTAACAGAGGAGAAACTCCACATTGCAAGTCGACTCAACTCTGGTGACCTCTTGACTAATGTATTAACTTATATCATGCAAGTAGGAATTCACCCGTAGGATATGGACCATTATGTGACTCTAGAGTATAACCCCAAGTTTTACGACTAGCTCTTGAGAAAGTGAGGCACACCACGAACACACTGAATGTCCATACTCCTTGATTTCCACAACCCTAGGAAGAATTTTCATCTTTCCCAAGGGGGGGGAGGGGGTAAAAGTGGAAAATGGATGAAAACTCAAAATAACAATTGAATTTTAAAGGAAATAATGATGTGTAAAAATGTACATATTGATTAGTGTGAGAATTCTCATTTTGTGGGTTATATCCTTCATCATAGGACACTAATCTTTCTTGTTATTTAACCTTCCATGCAAGAGATGCCCTTTAAAGAGAACTAATTGTGGGCTATTGTGTGGTGAATGACAATAACCTAAATGGTAGGTCAACAAGATAAAGCCAACATGCTCCCCTTCTTAGAGGAAGAGCACAGAAGACCTAGATTAGCCATGGAAATCAGAGCATCCAATTAATTAAAATACTACAGTATCCACAATCTCGAAGGAGTGGTGACATCTGAGGAGCGAGTGGCACAGATGATAGAATGATGTGATCTTGCCAAATACATAGAAATGGTGGGGCAAGACATCGATTACAACAAGTGTATATAATTCTTGATGTCCAAAAGAACAATGGCATGGTAACTATCAGGCAAGGAGAAACCTCTAGAAGGGTAGAAGGAGAAGCCAGAGAGAAGAGACCATAGAGGGACATATATGGGATATTGGAAATGGACAAAAAGAAGATCTACACAAATGATGGCATCTGCCTGGCAGCTGACATTCCTAAACTCACCATCCGGTTGCAAGCAAAAATGGTCCATACCCTCTTCTTAAGCCAAAGATATAATGCTCTCATGAATAGATTAGGCATACCATTGTTGGATAGCCTTTTAGCAAATGCCTAGATTAGGTAAATTGGAATGCCTACATCCAGTCTACAATATTAGTGAGTTTGGGAATCTCCCAATTCCCATTTTTTGAATACTAAAAAGGTGGCACCAAGATAACATGCCCATAAGTTTCTCAAAACCATATGATGTGACCTATCATTGGAAATCACTTGAAAAATAGAATGTATTGAGCTATAGAGTGCTTGATTTGGAGTTAAAGTGTTCAAGTTATGACAAATCCAAATATTTGACCACGTGTCCCAAACTTATGGAAAATTTTCATATTCCCCAATATGGTGTTTCAGAAGACAATATAGGTGTTAGCAAAGGTACTAGCCACATTACCAAGGGTAGCAGGAGGGGAGTCTATGGCTACCACGTTGGAGTCAGAGAGAAAAAAACCTGCCTCCAAGGCTTCAACCATAGACTTTGGAGGAGTACTAAAATGGCCATCATTTAGGAAGCTCTAGGGGAGGTGGAAAAATAAGTAGTAGAGGAGACCCTCGAAGTCATTGCCTATCCAAGAGAGCTGCATCGCTCCCCCACCCTAGTAAGCCCAACTATCTCACTTTTAGCAGGAGAACAAGGGGAGGACAAATTCCACAAGGAATAGTAAGACAATACAGAAAGACGTATAATGAAAAGGAAACCCATCAACACTCTCAACAGCAAGGAACCTTGAGTGACAGGACAATTAGTGAGTAGCAAGGCTTAGAGTTGTCAAGCTAGGGGGAGAAAAAAGATAACTCTTTAAATCCCCATAAGAAGAACCCAGTTCACCTCCCTCTGAAGAAAACATAGAGTTGCAAAGGGTCGAGGAGGAATAAAAAAGGTTTGAGGTAGAGCATAGAAAGAAACAAGAAGTTGAGGAAGAGTAGCTAAGGCACTAGGAGGAGGAGGAGATAGCCCTAGCCATTTGAAGATTAGTGGAACAACCCTCTTGATCTTAGGAATTGGCGATGATGAGCTAGCGCAAGATGACATACCAAGCATACGTGGAGCAACAGAAGAGGTAGGACCAAGACTAGTGGTGGAAGGAAAGGGTAAAGCCTCTCTACACACGACCTCACCAGTCATGGCCACCCCTACAATCACCCCTACATAAGGAACTATTGAAGGAGCAGTCAATGAAAGCAACATCATGGCTTAGATGCAGTATTTGCTAAGCAAAGTGCAAGAAATTGTGCTTGCATCTAGCAAAGGATCCCCCCTTGCACGAATGAAAAGCCTAGCAATAGCCGACATAGAATCACGCTAAGGACCAAAGGTACCTCATTTAGAAGTATTAACTAATTCAATGCCTTTAGCCATACGTAATACTGAAGATCATGACAGATTGGTGAAAGAACTTCAAAGCCAATTTGATAAGATGACATAGTAGAAAAAGGCCGCATAGAGCTAGAAGAGGAGAAGATTACATTTGTAATCTACAGGGTGGAAAAAATGAGGCTGATAACCATCATCAATAGGGAAATGATTGCATTGAAAGAGGCCTTAAAGGAAAGGGAAGGAGAATAGAACCTAAAGGAATTGTATAATGAAGAAAGAGAGAACCTCATTTCCCTAGAGAACATGTGAGCCTTCAACTCCAAGGAAAAAAGGTTTCTAAAGTTAGAAATAAAGGAATTGAAGAGGCAAGGGCAGAGATGTAGGCACCAAGGACCCAAAGAGATGAGGAGACGATGAAGAAGTTGGTAGAGCTACACAACCAATTTCAAGCCATTCTCCACCACAAGCAAGCTATACTAAGGGAATAAGTAGAATGTAAAAATCAGGAGCAACAACAAATGCACACATTGTGGTAGGAACATGAGCAAGTGATCACCACCCTAGCTCGGTACCAAAATCAGGGGCTAGAGTAGATGAAAGAGAAAGTAGAGGAATGGGTAGCCAAGAATGAAGATAGAGTCAAATGATTAGCTTACAGGCTGGCCCACTCTAAGAGTGAACACCTCC